>NC_092809.1:96643907-96951039 GCF_040954645.1 Diabrotica undecimpunctata
TTTTTTGCCTATAAGTTTTTTCCCTTATATTTTATATAAACAATATTTATATAATTTTTTTTTATATTAAGAATATCTTTATTTTCACGTTTTTAAATTAAAATTGATAAATCATTTACGGAGATATTTGCAAAAAAGCAGTTTTTTGCACTAATTTATACATTTTGTTTTAACAAAATAAAATGTTATTAATACATTTGTACATCGAAGAATCCAACCCCCCCCCCCCCCCGATCTGCTAAATATTTAAACTATTGAACTTGCTCTAATAATGATGCTAGCCACATTTAGCAAATTTCAAGGATTCTTTAAGACTTTATCTATCTCAGAAGTTAAATGCATATTGCGTTTTCATCGAAAATATTTACCAAATTAACGTTTGAAAAAGGGGTATGTTTTTTACTTATAAACAGTTGTAATCACTTCCATATTTTTTAAGCTACACACTTGTACGCACAACCATTGGATAGCTGGTAAAAAACTCACATTAAAAAAACCTTCTATGACCAATAGGAACGAAGTTAGGAACTATTTTTTTTTAATCATATCTCTATTGTTTATAA
Source organism: Diabrotica undecimpunctata (assembly GCF_040954645.1). Taxonomy (NCBI): domain Eukaryota; kingdom Metazoa; phylum Arthropoda; class Insecta; order Coleoptera; family Chrysomelidae; genus Diabrotica; species Diabrotica undecimpunctata. The sequence continues at coordinate 96,644,471 of NC_092809.1, forward strand.
ACATTCAGAAGTAAAATTTGCACAAATTTTGAATGAAATTCTAAACTTTATATTGAAACTTATAGCTATAAAATCCATCCAATTTTTCGAAACTTACAGCCCTTCGAAACAAAGGTACTTTCGAACGATGGACATAGGAAAGTGGAGGCGATAACTGTTTCAGCTCCGTTTTTTTTTTTCGAGATCGGAACTTCAAATTGAAACACGTAGGAAAAATTTACATTATCTCGGCTTCCATTGCAGCTAGAAGCCTCTTTTTTTAAGCTGGGGTAGCTCGTCGAAATATGAATAACTACATAGTTTTCACTGGCCGGGAAATATGGGAAACCTCGGAAAAATTAAGTCCATTTGAAATTCACCGTAAAAGTATTAATAGACATCATTTTCATGACATAAATTTCGTCAAAATATTTCCTAACTTCGTTCCTATTGGCCATAGAAGGTTTTTTTTAATGTGAGTTTTTTTTACCAGCTATCCAATGGTTGTACGTACAAGTCTGTAGCTTGAAAACTATAGAAGTTATTACAATTATTTATAAGTAAAAAAATACCTCTTTTTCAAACGTTTATTTTGTAAATAATTTCGATGAAAATGCAATATGCATTTAACTTCTAAGATAGTTTAAGTCTTAAAGAATCCTATGAAATTTGCTAAATGCGTCTAGCATCATTAAAAGAGCAAGTTCAATAGTTTAAACATTTAGCCCCAGGTATAAAAGACGGTAATTCCTCGATGTTCAAATGCATTAATAACATTTTATTTTGTTAAAAAATTAATAAAATTTATAAATTAGTGCAAAAAAACTGCTTTTTTGCAAATATCTCCGTAAATTATTTAACAATTTTAATTTAAAAAAACGGAAAAATAAAGATATTCTTGATATAAAAAAAAATTATATATTGTTTAAGTAAAATATAAGGAAAAAAATCAAATTGTGACCATAAATTATTGTTAAAAAAACGCAAGGTAAAAAATACGAGTACTTTTTCATCTATTCGTCATCTAGTAACCCCCACCTGTCTTAAAAGCTTCAGATATCTGCGAAAAAATTTTCGACCTTTTTTTTTAACCAGACTGGGCTATTATCTTTGGCGCATCATGGACGGCTCATTTTAAAGGAATCGTTTTTTTGTTGTCTTAAATAAACTCTTAATATTTCTAATGGTTCTATTACTTTATAAACTGTTTATAAACAAAGACCGGTGAATTTTTGAGAAAAAAAAGGGCCAACTCGGGTTTTTTTTAGGACGTTATGAATTTTTTAAAAATTGATGTAAAATTCAAGATTCTTTGCAATGTTATTCGTCGTGGTTTCACAATATCCCATTTGAATTACTTATTTGAGAAACCCCATAAGTCACAAAACTAAAACTTTCGGAAAACAAGAAAAAACTGTGTGAACAAAACACGAAGATTTCTACGTGTTAAAAACTGACCCAATTCCATCTATACACTGTTTCTTGACTTTTTACTTCAATATTTAAAAAAAAAAAAAAGATTGAGAATTATACCTATAAGCTCAAAATTGATTGACTTATGGGGTTTCTCAAATAAATTGTTCTGCGTCATCTGAAACTAAACATATAAGGAATTAAAATAAAACAAAATACACATTATACTGTAATTTATATTAAAAAGTACAAATTTCAGGTATATCTATATACCTTATATATAAGTATATCATTTATCTTCAAATATATTATTGGTCGTTGTGGGCCAGTTGAACAATTCATAAAAATAATCTTGGATATTTTCTACATTCACTATATAACTTTGTAGTTTTTGTATGTCAACAATCTTCTTATAATTAATTGGAATCTTTCCATTGGGATATGCCAATGTTTCAGGCAGTATTAGTGTATTTTTTTATTATTGTTAAGCCTGAAGGTGTGATCTAATCTAACGGCTAATCCGTTAATGAAGGGGTGTGCTACAACCAAGTTTGAGTTCTCGTAGAGGAGTGAAAATATGAATTGGCTTATTTTTAGTCGAACCCTTCCGATTCCTTGGAATATTTTTTGCCACTGAATTCCGCGAATAACATGGTTTTTTTGTAGTACTCTGGCCTCCAACTTTTATAATCAATTACGTCTTCAGCATAGACCAATACCACATTAAAGCAGTTATTTTTTGCATCAACTTTTTATCCGCTGTCCATATTCTTCCGTGGTGTATATACGGTCTACTTTTCTAATTTTTCTTTTAATCACCGCAAAATCCCTATTACAGGGTAGGAAGGAATGATCAGTGGAATGACAGTGGTTTTTGTTTTGCGCTCCACAACCGTCAGAGAAAACATGAAGATATTTCAATACCGGCATATTCTAAATGAGCAAACTGCATTCGGTCCCTTGCGAAAACGTTGCTTTTCCTGTTTTATTATTGTTAATACAAAAAACGTTCACTGTTACGTGGCGAAGATAGAAAATCTCTTGCACCGTAATTTGTGGCAGTTGAAGGTTCTGCATAAAATCTATAGAAATAACCTCAATTTCCTCGTTGGACTCGGTCATTTCTTTAACAAATTTCATATGAATTGAAAATTTCTTTGCTCGACGTAAGTAGATGAATCATTTTCTCGGCGGCTGCAACTCTCTTTACATTACTGTTCAAATGCGTACAATTTATTTTCATTGCAAGCTCCTCACACACAACATGTGTCTACCTCAAGTCTTCCAAATGATAATTCAAAATCTTCTTTAAAAAACTTTTCTGTAATATGAATACTTAACAGTGGCATGGAAATTTTTCTGTTCAACTTTTTGAACATAAGAGTGATATCTAGTTTATCATTTAAAGAATACTTTTCCTTGCTAGTATAGTGAACTAACTTTGTGGGATATGATTTAATATGTTCACGAATAGTATCTACCAGATGCTGTTCCATAATACCAGAAATTGCATTGCCTGGGGTACTTTTTCCCCGTTTGTCGAATGCTCATTTTCCTGCACTTGGAAGAAGTACACGCCGCCTCACTCAGTCAATTGTTACTTCGTGAAGAAAACAAAAGGCTAATTTACAAACAGTAATTTTTCTATTAGGGGTTGATATGGAGTATACATAGCTACTACTTCTATTAGGTTTTGAAGACTCACCAAGTACTTTTCTTCTTCGTCGTTGCTTAACTTCAGTTGCGGAAATCAGGATTTGTAAGTAACAATCTTGCTCATTTTTTGTAGTCAGGTCCCCAAATCGTTGGAAAATCTGCATTTTTTCGTCGCTACTCATCAATGGAAAGCACTTTTTCCTTCACCAAACAATTAAGTACATATATATATATATATATATATATATATATATATATATATATATATATATATATATATATATATTACAGGATCCAACTTGTAAATACAATACATTGTGGAGACGGCTATCGCCGTATTCCCGTTCTCCTCCGCCAATCCTCCCGGTCCAAGGCATGCTCCTCCTCCAAACCTCTCGATTCCATCGCTTTTCTAATTCCTTCATTCCATTAGGTCTACTTCTTTTTCTTTTTCCAGGGGGCTTTCATCTGTGAAGTTTTTGGGGCCAACGTTCGTCAGGCATTCTCAATAGGTGTCCAAACCATTTTAAACCTCTTCTTTCTATTCTGTCAATGACCGTTTCTGTAGCATTCATGTTATTTCTTATAGATTCGTTGGTCTTCCTTTCCAGCCTTGATGCTCTAGCACTTCTTCTCAAATAATCCATTTCAACTGCCAACAATCTTCTCTTCAGGTCTGCATTAATTGTCTATACTTCAGAACCATAACAAAGAACTGATTCAACCATGGTGTGCTCTATTATTTTTTTGTTCCTTTTGGAAATGTTGCGATCCCACCGTAAGCAATTCAAGCAATTTTACGTCCCTGATTAATTCGGTGGTAATTTAGGTTTCTCACAAGCCGTTCCTATCAATGAGTGCACCTAAATAGTTAAATTTTTCCACTTGTTTGATTTCCACGTCCTCGTCTATCAACACTTCAAACCTTGCATTTGAATTGATAACTAAATATTCTGTTTTCTTCATGCTGACTTTTAACTCCATTTTACATATTCTCTGTATAGACGCTTTATCATAAATTCTAGATCATAAGAATCTTGAGCTAGGACGACTTGGTCATCCGCAAAGTTCAGGGAGAACAGTACGTCATTTCCTATGGGGATTCCCATTCCCTGGCAGTGGTTTTTCCAATTTTGGAGGGCTGGCTCAATATATAAATTAATCAGTAAAGGTGACATACTGCATTCTTGTCTTAGTCGTTTAGTTACTTTTATTGGCTCTGAAGGCTAGATGTACTTCGGTACCAACCACTATTCTTTAAGTGCATATTACTATTTAGTACATGTTACTCTTTAATTAAATTAAGTACATATTAACAAATTTAGATTGATCGGTCAACAAAAAATTGTTTTCAATGAAAACTTTTTATTAGAGCAGAACAAATTATCAACTTACTTGCAATCTTTGGAGGGTGGAGAAGGAACTGCAGGAACATTCTTCCCCATCCAATTGATGTATTCGTTTCCTTTGACTCTAGCTCGTTTTATTATTTAATTTCGATACTCGTAGGGTTTTTTTATTCCTTTCTTTTTCTGATTAAGTAAATTAATATCGTTATGGTCACTGTCGCTTTCACTAATTTTAAAATATTTTTGTCAAGATATAATACAAATAAGTAATCCACAATATTATTACTACTGAATTCGTATTTGCTACACATTTATTTATCTACGTGCGTTCATAACACAAGATTAAACTTGGCTGAACATTATTGGCAGTATTGCGCCAAATTATAACGACATGTGCGCTGCATAGGAGAAACGCGTTTAGTCATGGACTTATGGTGCTTCTCTAATACATCGCCAAATCATACCTCTCTAGATAGGTTACGAATGCACTGACTGAAGGCGTTTCTTTACAAAAATGTGTATTTATGTACAGTTTAAAAGTCCATTTTAGCGAAAAAAAGATTTTGGTAAAATTATGATGGGGTTTCTCAAATAAGTGATTAAATTTGTCTAGTTGGTTAATTCCTGAACCATTTTTATTTTGCGAGAATGGTATTTCTTTTTCTTAACGGCATTTAAAAATTCTGACCTACTTCGCAAATATGAGCCACAGTTTTAGTAGATGGATTAACAACAAAAAAACTGAACTCAGAAATCGGTAGTCTCAAAATGTAGATATACAGTGCTGCATGCATATTAGACGGCCAGAAAAACGTTCAATAGAAGACCTTACTGCTACACGATAGTTCCGGCGAATTTTAATTTATTTTGCATACTCAGTTTGAAACCTTGTTGGGTGAAACAAGCCATTTTAGGAATCGTTTAATTTTTCCTTGCTGACTAGAATGTAGAATGTAGAAAATGGGGCGGCCAATAGAGCCTGATACACTGCGACCTTTGCAGATCTATTGTGTTTCCCCCTTATTTTAAAGCACTTCATCTAGCTTGGTCCTCTTAATGAGACTCAACAGCCTTGATAGTGGCCTTTTCATGTAGCCTGGTGCTTCCGGTTTTTCCTCTCCGAGTTCTAGAAACCGCATTCGTGCGAGACCTTCGCAATGGCACAGAACGTGTAGAGCGGTTTCCTCTTCTCCTTGCTGACTAAGGATGACATTTATTTGAAATAATATGGCAATCTATATCTGGAGATAACTATAAAATATAATGTACTGCTTTGCGTATTGGACGATCAGAAAACCGTCTGTTAGAAATCTTTACGTTTCGTGATAGTTCCAATGACCTTCATCAGAAATTGCAATAATTTCGGATTTTTCTTGGAATTACAGGATTGTATAATTTTTAAAATGCACAATAAACAAATTTCTTTTAAAGTAATAACAAACTTAAAGTTGCTAGCAAGAACAGATTAATTTGCTAGGTGATCTTATGAGTGTCATATTTTCCATCCAGCGAAATCGAATATTCGTCGACATATTCGAAGCTGCCAGTGGTCGAAACGACCACTTCTTCTTCTTAAAGTTCCATCTCCTATCGGAGGTTGGATATCATAACGGCTATGGTCACTTTGTTAGCTGCTGCTCTGAAAAGTTGTAGTGAACTACAGTTAAACCATTCTCTAAGGTTTTTCAGCCAGGAGATGCGTCTTCTTCCTATGCTTCTTCTTCCTTGGATCCTTCCTTGCATAATAATTCTCAGCAGCTCATATTTTTCTCCTCTGGTTATGTGACCCAAATATTCTAGTTTTCTTCTTTTTATGCTGTTCATAATTTCTAACTCCTTATTTAGACGTCGTAGTACCTCAGCATTGGTAATCCTTTGAACCCACTGAATTTTTAATATTCTTCTGTAACACCACATTTCGAACGCTTCTATTTTCCTTATGTGTTGTTTCTTCAATGTCCAAGCTTCCATTCCGTATAGTAAGATAGAAAATATGTAACATCTTAGAGCCCTCAATCTGAGATGCAACTGACCACTGCATGATGAACTGCTTGCAGATGAACTGCAAACGACCACTGGCAGCTGATTATTCAGTAGAATAAAAGCCAAAAAAAAGAAGAAGAAAACGCTGGCAGCAATGGCATAAATATGTCGCTAGTGTCCGGGTGGTCGTATATTTTTTGCAAAAATCTTAGCGATTTTAAATAATTTGGAACACATATAAGTAAAACTCACTAATCACTTTATTATAGTCACTATTTTCTTATTGGCAACAGGCATTTTTGTTGATTTTTATGTGGTATTCAACGTGTTAAGTGTTCGATTCAGTTGACAAAGTATTGATATTCATTTTCATCTTAATTATTATTAACTATTAAAATCTTTAAATAAGTTTATGTTACGACATAATCTCCTTACAAAATAGCCTTAAATTTGTTAACAGAAGATAAATCCAGAAAAATTACAGTTTTATCAAAGAGGTCATTGTTCGGATTAAATAGATTTTATAGGATGGATGTTCTTTTTTAGAATTTATTGACTTGGCTCTGAAGAATTTTCTCTCTCGTTTATGGTGTGATTTAACCTAACTAATTTAATCTAACCTGTATAATTGTACAAAATATTTTCAAAATATAATAATTTATAATAAATCTATAACAGGTGTTCGGATTTCAATGCCGTTTAGTATTATGTATAAGGATGAACATATCAAAAGATCGTCTATTGGTAATTTTATTTAGTAGTTTTTCTTTTTGATTTTAAGAAGATGTAGTCAATACACTATTACATTATTTATAAATGTTAAGCCATTTCTAAATTAAAAATAAAACACTGACAACGCTTTCCTAATTTTTCATACAATTATTTGGCAGCTCTATTGGTGTCAACGCACCTCGCGTTACGATTATTTTCGAACAGAATTTAATAAAAGTGAAGGTTTTTCTTGGGTTATACATTAGTTTTTTTTTTATTTTCCTGATTACCAAAATTAGATTATTAAACGGCCTTATTGTGGATGTGTACAATTTCGAACGTATTTACAGTGAGCAGCAAAATTATGGAATAGACTTTTTTTCGGAGAATAGGCGAGTTGGGCGAAACGGGTTATTTTTTTTTTTTTTAATTATGATTTTTTGGAATAAATGTCATGCTAGTGACCTTGTCTTGTTCCTGATGAAGTTTATATCTTCTTTGGTGGATAACCTTCGGGAAAGCGTCAGGTAAAGGATTGGCTAAAGATGGTATAAGCCAGTTTGGTGAAGAACTTCATTCAAAATGTGAAATTTTCGGTGATAGGCTGTCACCTTCATCAGCACCTAAATTGAAAACTTATTTAGTACAAGTGGTGGAAGTTACCATCTAGAATTTACATTGAAAGTGTTCAGTTAGTCCTTGTGAACATTGTCATCAAATATGTTAAAAAAATCATTAAAATTTTAAAATAAAAACATTACAACATAAAAGGGTATTTTTACAAATACAACACAAAATCATCTAAAAACAAACAAAAACTACAACATCATGTCAAAGGCATCTCAGAGGGAAGAAGTAGAATAGAAGAATTCTTCTTTTCCTCGAATTTATTTTCAGAAATATTTAAGAACTTGTCAATTTCGTCTTGAAACTTTTTTTTGTGTTAGAAAACGTCTTCTTGCTATAGTAACTCTGCAACCAATTAATACTTCTTCTTCTCCTTCCTCTGTATAAGCAATTCTGCTTGTTCATTTGCGGATTAATACCTCTATGGAAGGTTGTCACTCCATCTTTTGCGCGGCCGTCCGATACTTCTTCTGCCGATTAGTGACTTATCTCTTGCTATTTTGACGACACGGGTCTTCTCCATTCTGCTTATGTGATTGTTCCATTATTTTTTTCTATTTTGTGTCCATTCATTTACACACTGTGCGTTACATTTTCTTCTAATGTCTTCACTTCTTATTTCCTGTAATTCTTCTCAGTTCTCTTGTTTCTGAGGCAAATGTCATTATTGGTCTTACACTGGCTTTATAAATTCTTGACTTCATCTCAGTGTTAATGTGTCTGTTTCACCATATAGTGTTATTAAAGCATCCTGCCAGGCTATTTGCTTTTTGTACTTGATCTTTCACTTTTCTGTCCAGGTCTCCATAGCTAAACAGTGTAATTCCCAGGTATTTTATTTGCATTACTTGTTCAATACTGATGCAATCAATTTCTTTTTTACATCTGGTTGGTTCTTTGCTGACTACTATTGTTTTAGTTTTCTGAGATGAGATTGTCATAATAAATTCTTTTGCTTTTATTTTAAATCTGTGGACCAGTCTTTGTAGACTATCTATATCTTGGGCTATCAATATTGCGTCGTGAACAAATTCCCTTCGTTGGCTCAGTGAAGATGTTCGTTCTGTTGTAATGGAAACACCAAATAATAGTAGCAGAGTTTATTGTTGAGACGTACACTATGGGTGTAGACCCGGGATTACTTTGAGTAGAGACTGATGAAGTTGATCGTTGAAGACTATATGTTCGTTGAGTGAATATTGATTGAATGCTTCTCTAGTCAAGAGATATTAGTTTTATATAAATTCTATTTGGGTCAATATTTTTCGCGTACCTAGCGTGATATGTGTATTTAATTTATGTAAATTGTTTAACTTTGTCAGTACTTTTTACTGATGTCCAAATTATTATTTATAATTGACCAAATGTGTATGTAACCTAATTAACTACGTGTGTGTATTTAATAACAAATAGATTCATTCGGTCTACTGTGTGATAAAATTATACTGTCCAATTTCGGATATGAATTATGAAGATTTGATATTGGACATACTGCGGAATCGGGCAATCTGGCCCAAGTGTCAATACTCAAAGTTTACATATAAGTATTACATAACATAGTAAAATTCAAACATGATAAATTATAAATAGTTTAAGAATAATCAAAATCTTCCAACCGTACCCTAGCTATCAATGTCCGACTCTATCTCTAGATTAAAATTAGGGCAATTGGATGAAAATGTGGAAAGTGGGATGTCAACTTGGGAAGTCGACCGTACATTGTTGTGCCGATTACTAACTAATACAGGTACTTCCTGTTCGTTAGTCTGAGTTTGTGGATTCCCTGAACGACATAGTCGTGCAACAGGACGGTACTTCCATAACGTGAGTATCCCAATTATTACCATTATAGTAATGATCCCGGTGGCCACAAAAGTGTTAAACTTGCGGGGTGTCCTCGCCACCAGTTGGGCCACGGGAGTGATTGGCGACTTCAGGTAACTCGTCACTGCTCTGTCCACCCCACTGCTAGTGGGGAGTAATGTAATATTTTTCGTTTGGGCGATACATTTGGGTGAAAGCTTCAGGAATGTGACTCGTTCCAGTACTCTTTCGCTCCGATTTCCATCGCAAATAATGGATATGTGTATCGTGACTGGCGTGATAACTAGCCAGAGGTTGGGAGTACCCATCTTACTCCATTGAGCTGTCTGTATTGTCCTGGCTACCACTGGAATTGTGCTATTCTTAGATCGCTCATAAATTTCTTCTAGTATGCAGTTTGGTTGGGTATCCATATTTCTTATAGCCGTTGGTGAGCACGCTATCTGCGCCTTTGTCAACAGTAAGCACCTTTCTCTATCTTCCGTGGTCAATTCGAAGTAGTGCAGTGTGTTATAATCTACGACCAGTAGATTCCTTGGGGCGACAAATGTGCGCAACACCGACCCCTCAACGTTAAGTGGTATGGCCCTGACTTTGAGCATGCTGTACTTATTTTTCCCTGTCACTATGAAGTAGCCGATGACTGTTATATATCTGTCGTCATGACTGACTTCTGTTTCTATAATGGGTTGTCGTCGTATTTCGACCCCTTGAGGCAGTATCTGCCCTGCTTTCCCTATTAATTTGGTTATTTCACCCGGTTTCACTATATCAATGAAGTGTCCGTGGTTATAGTGAAGGTTTAATATTCCCTCGTAAAATTGAGTATATTCGTTTATGAAGTCCATAACTTGTAAAGCTATCGTTTGTATTCGTAACGTGCTATATTCGGTTTCTAGTTTTTGTGCTTTGTCTTCTACTTCGTTAAGTCCTTTAGATATTTCTTGTAGACCTGTGATTAGTGCTTTGTTAAACTTGTTCATTTGCTCGTTTATCCTGTTCTCTGTGTGATTGATTGATGTTATTGTTTCTAACATTATCTTCGCCTGGTGCTGTGATCCCTTTATTAGCTCCTTTTGGTTATTATCTAATGCTTCAATGTTACTGTAGGCTTCGTCATTGACTCCAAATACTGAGGTTAATATTGTTCCTAATATTCCTCTTCTTTCCCTTCCTTTTATTTCTACTGTCAACCCCTCGCTTACTGACTCCGCCTTTCTTTGTCCTTCCTCTAACTTCTCTATTATATCCTTACAATTCACGATTTTTATCTCATGACACAGTTCTCGTACGCCTTGTATCATATTTCCTATTAGTTGGTGCTCTGTTCGAATTCTTCCTTTTTCGAGTAACACCTTTATTCGAAATGTTCCCCGGTCTATGACGACCTCTCCAAGGTCTTCTGTGAAAAATCCTGGTACCGGATTATATATTTTATACGGTTCTGCCTTTATGGGTTTTAACATCGTTAAAAACATTATAGCTACTAGTATTTTCTTCCATCTTAGTGCTGCTGCCTTTTTCGGCTTTTCCTGTTTCTCTTCTTCCAGTCGTATTAGCTTATGTATGGGTCTTTTAGTCAGTTTCCCGTTTGCCTTTCTCACTGTTACTACTCTGGTTAATCCCTCCGCTCCAGGGTGTGTTTCTGTTACCCTCGCTAATGGCCATCTGCCTGGAGGTGTATCCTCTTCTTTAATTATAACTATTTCTTCTTCTTTTATGTTAGGGTGCGCCTTATGCCATCTATTTCTCTGTTGTAATTGGTGCAGGTATTCCTGTTTCCAAATTTTCCAGAAGTCTCTTTTTATTTTCTCCACTAATCTCCACCTCGTCGGCATCTTCAAATAAGTCGTAAGCTCTTCTTCCCGATTTGGTGATATAATTTCTCTCCCTATAAGGAAGTGAGCTGGTGTCAGGGCTATTTTCCCTTTAGGGTCTTCTGATGACCCACATAATGGTCTCGAGTTCATACATGCTTCTATTTGTGCCAGCACCGTACTCAATTCTTCATATGTTAGAACTGTTTCCCCGATGATTCTTTTCAAGTGATATTTCATTATTCGCACTGCGCTCTTCCATAATCCTCCGAAATGTGGTGCATATGCAGGTATGACATGCCACTGGGTACCTAGTGCCCGTAATCCTTGTTTTATCTCGTCATCTATTTTTTGATTTTCTTTTTTCAACAAATTTGCTGTTCCTACGAATGTGGTTCCGTTATCGCTGTATACGTTGTTGCACTGTCCTCTGCGTGCCGTAAATCTCTTGAACGCTGCGATGAAAGCATCCGTAGACATATCGCTTACTACCTCAAGGTGTACTGCCTTCGTTGACAGACACACAAATACTGAGATGTAGCCCTTATAGCTCCTCTGTCCTCTGCCTCTCGTGGTACTTATTTTTATTGGCCCGGCATAATCTATCCCTGTGTTAGTAAAGGGATGACTCGGGTTCACTCTGTCTTTCGGTAGATCTCCCATTAATTGTTGTGCTGCTTGGCTTTTATACCTCCTGCACCTTAAACATTTTGCTAGATGATCTTTCACGGTTCTTCTGCCGTTGATTATCCAGTATTTCCTTTTTATGTACTGTAGTGTTTGTTGTAATCCGCTATGTAGATTTCTTGCGTGACTATCTGTTATAAGTAACTTTGTTAATGCACTATCCTTTGGCAAAATTATCGGATGTTTTTCTCCGTACTTTAGATTCGTGTGTCTCAGTCTTCCGGTGACTCTTAGAATTCCTTGTCTATCCAGGAATGGTACCAATGACGCTAATTTATTTTTCTTGTCTAATTACTGTTTCTTCTCCAGCTTATTTATTTCTTGTTTGAAGTAGGCGTGCTGTGTGTGCTTTATCACCTTTAATAGCGTTTCCTCTAATTCTTGGACTGTAAGCTGACTTTGTCCATTGTCCTTCTTTTTTCTGCATTTGTCTGCAAATCTCCTACAATATGAAAGTACTCTTCTCATTCTTTCTAAATTTGAGAATCTCTCGCATATGTCCTCCTTTATCGTTGTCGTGTGCACCGTTATTTTCGTTTTGACTTCCTCCTCATTTGTCTCTGGTATTTCTTCTGGTAAGTTTTGTTACTAGTCAGCCAAGTTGGTCCCTTCCACCATAGCTCTGCTTCTAATAATTCTGATGCGGTACTTCCACGTGAGAGGATGTCCGCTGGATTTTCCTTTGTATCTACCTTATGCCAATTTTTCGGTCCTATAACGCGTCTTATTTGCTCTACTCTGTTGGCGACGAACATTTTCCACCCTTTTGATGATCCCCTTATCCAAGCCAGGGTTATCGTTGAGTCCGACCATCCATATACCTCAATGTTTTCCCTGTTCAATGCTTGTAGGGTTTTCTTCATTAAATTTGCTAGTAGTACCGCGGCACACAGCTCGAGCCTCGGTAACGTCGTTTTCCCTTTCAATGGTGCGACTTTCGATTTTGCTATCATTAGATTCGTTTTAATTTCTGGGCCTAATACCCTTGAGTAGATTACCGCTCCATATCCTTTCATAGACGCATCTGCAAATCCATGCAGTTCTACTCTGTTTATCTTGCTTAAGTTGTTCCACCTGGGCAATGTTATTTTCTCCAGATTTACTAATTGCGCCTGGTATGTATTCCACCTGCTTTGTTGGTTGCTAGTTAATTCTTTATCCCAACTGGTCTTTTGCTCCCATAATTCCTGTATGAACATTTTCGCCTGAATTACTACAGGTGCTATCCATCCCAGTGGGTCGTATAGTTTTGCTACTTCTGACAGTACGTGTCTTTTCGTTATTTTCTTTGCCGTCGTTATCCCTATTTTGAATGTGATTATATCCTCTTTAGGTGACCAGTGTATTCCTAACGTTTTCCGTACTTCTTCTTGTTTGAATGCCTTCGAGTCTACGTTCCTCATATCCTCCGGTACGTTCTCCATTATTTTTTCTTCGTTGCTCAACCATTTTCTAAGAGTGAAACCTCCTTTTCTGAACAGTTGTATTAATTCCTTTTGGGCTGTTTCTGCTTCCTGCACTGTCTCAGCTCCTCCTAGTATATCGTCTACATACATGTTTTCTTTTACAATTTTCGATGCCAACGGGAACCTCGCTCCTTCGTCTTCTTGTAATTGTTGTATTGTTCTTAACGCTAAAAAGGGTGCTGCGGCCGTGCCGTATGTCACCGTCGTTAAGTTATACTCTTGTATGTGGTCCTTTGTGTCCTTTCTCCACAAAATTTTTTGATATTTTTGGTCTTCTTCTGCCATTCTGATTTGTCTAAACATTTTTTCCAGATCCGCTGAGTATGCTACCTTATTGGATCTCCATCGTAATAGTATATTTGTCAAGTCTTGTTGTAATTTCGGCCCTGTGTGCATAACATCATTCAGGCTTACTGCCGATGAGCTTTTGCTTGATGCGTCAAACACGGCTCTTATTTTCGTTGTAGTACTGTCCTCTTTTTTCACTGGATGATGAGGTAAGTAGTACCCATCTCCCTGGTTTTCTGCTATTACCATATGACCTTGGTTTTCATAATCTTCCATGAATTGTCTGTAATTCGCTTCTAACTGTTTGTCTTTTGCAAACTTCCTTTCTAGTTGCATCAATCTGGCGAATGCTTGCTGTTTAGATTCTCCTAACTTTGCGACGTCTTCCCTAAACGGAATTTTTACTTCGTATCTCCCTTCTTCATTCCTTTTTACAGTCTGTCGATACAGTTCTTCACATTCTTGTTCTTCCACTGAGAAACTTGTATCCTGATTTACTTCTTCTAATTCCCAGAAGTTCTTTATTTGTACGTCCATTTCTTGTCTTGATATCATACAGCATACTTCTGCTTTTATATTCTCCCTTTCTCGTGCTATTCCCGAAACTATCCATCCTAGTTTGGTGTTTTGACTCAGGAGTCCATTACTTATTCTGTGCATCCCTTCTGTCAATATGTAACTGTATTCTTTTACTCCTAGTAGTAAGTCTATCTTCCCTACCTTGTAATATCTTGGATCTGCCAGTATTGCATTTTTCTCGTTATAGTCCGGTAGAATTATATCCTTTTCCGGTAAATTCCTTGTTATCTTCGGTAGTACTAGTGCTTCTATTTCCATCTCGAAGTCACTTTCGTAATGAGTTTCGATTAAAAGTTTCATACTCCAGTTGGCTGTTTTTTCTCCTGACGAGCCTATCCCGGATATGGTCGCCTGTATGGGCTTCCTTGTTGTTCCTAGCGTCGTCGCAGCTTGTTCCGTTATAAATGCGCATTGTGACCCTTGGTCGATTAGTGCTCTCATTATGTGTGAATCTCCTTTCGCATCTCTTATGCGTACCACAGCTGTCGCTAGTAATGCTTCACCTTCCTTATGGCTTGCACAGTTTATTGAATTCTGCCCTCTTTGCTGGTCGTTGCTATTCCTAGGCCCATTGGTATCTTGTGTATTTTCTCGCCTTCCGTTATTTTGTTCTCTGGCGTTGTATGGATTATTATTTCCTCCTCTGTACCTATCAGCTTGGTACCCGTTTCTTCTATTGTTTGAATCTCTTCCATTTCTTTCTTGTGTTTGTTCTCGTTTCGTTTCATTGGAGTTTCTTTTGTTGCTTGTGTTTCCTTTTTCATAATGCAACATATGGTGGTGGTCTCCGCCACAGTGTCTGCACCTATATTGTGAATAACATTGTTTTTCTTTTTTATGTGCTAGGCAGTTTGTACACAATCCTTTTTCTTTTATCATCCTGTTCCGGTCTCTTACATTGAGTTCCTGAAATTCTCTGCAGTTCGGTACTCCGTGATCTCCGTTGCATATCACGCAATGTGTTCTTGGTTTCCTAAGAGATCCTCCTTGCTTCTCTTGTCTTTTTTCTGACTCCAGCAGTTCCAGTGTCTGAAATCTTCGCTGTAGGAATGTTTGTGTCGATTTGTACGTCGGTATCTCTCTACTGTCTCCAATGTGGTTTTCGTACAGCCTCCTAGTTTCATTGTCCCATTTCGTTATGATAATTCGGGCTATCAATGGGCTCCACGCTTCCGTGTCTGTTCCTAACCCTCCTATGGCTTCCAGACTTTCGTGGAAGGTGTCATGTAGTGATTTCAATGCTCTAGCAGAAGATTCCTTTACTTCCTGCGCTAGTAGCATCCTGTCTATTAATTTAAACAATATCATCCTTGGGTTCTCATACCTATCTTTTAGCATGTTCCAGGCCACTTCGTAGTTGGCCTCGGATATGTTTAAGTGTTGTATCATTCTGTTGGCTTCCCCTCTTACTTGAGTTTTTAGGTACTGCATTTTTTCTGCGTTTGATAACTGGTCGTTTTCATGTATTACTTTAGTAAACAGATCGTGGAAAGTTCTCCACGTTTCATATCTGCCTTCATACACAGGGATTTTTACCTGCGGCAATGTCACACCGTCCCTCCTCTGTGTGCTTTCTGGCCGTTGCATTCCTGGCCTTATTTTCTTTAAAACTTCCCTGACTTTCCTCTTTAGATGATTTATTCTCTCTACTTCTCCAATATCTGTAGCGTCCAGTTCCTCATTTACTGCTGCTTCAATCATTAGTGTATTCACCTTTTCCATGTATTCTCTTAACTCTGACTGCAATTCTTCATCCTCCTGCAAGTCTTGTTCATTTTCTGGCCGTAATAATTCCTCGATTCTTTGTTTTCTTATCTGTATCTCCTTTACTTTCGGTGCTTTTCCTCTTTTCAGCACCCTTCCATATTCTTCCAACAGGGTTTTCCCCTCAATGTATGTCTTAAATACCTGATCATAGTATTTTGTTTCAAAATATTTTTCTTTCGTTATACCCCCTTCTAGCAGCTTTTCGTGGTTATTTAAAAATTTTGCCCAATATTCTTCTAATTTTTCCTGTCTATCCCGGATGTATTGTTGATTTTTCCGAGATTGGGAATCCTTTTTTGTATTTGAAACGAGTTTCACTATTTCTGTTCCTATTTCCGCTTGCTTAACGTATAGACTCTCCATGATTATTTTAAAAATTTTTACATTCAGCGGTAAATATATTAGACAATACTAAATGTACGTTATGTATTAAATAGGTATACCTGTATTATAACACTTTCTTTTCTATCGGAATGTGCAATTTAGCGAAATATGAGTTTGACCTTGCCTGCTGTGCTATTCTTTGCATTGAGGTAGGTCAAGATGTAATCCACACACTCTTATAATGATATATATACATATATATATATATATATATATATATATATATATATTGTTATCAAAATAAATGAAATTATTTGCTACGTAATTATTTTAATTTTTCGAAATAAAATATTTAATTGTAATTAAAAGCAAGCTATATGTATGAACGTTTCTTTTTTCAAATTGTCATACAAAATTACTGTTTAGTTAATTATAGTTGTGAATGACGTTTATTTTTGTTTTATCAATTCTCTGTATTATTTAAATGGTATGCATTCTAAAGTACATTATTATACGATTGATAGAGTGGAGATTGTTGTTCTAAATTGTTAAATTGTAATAAAAAAAACTTGTTAAATTGTAAGATTGTAAAAGTTGGAAGATTTTGTAATTATTCAAAAACTTACGGTTTTTTGTGTTCTTAGACGTTGAGGATCCCTCGCTTCTGGTGGGTTCTGCAATCGGTCCTGTCCTTTGGCTGCTCTGCGGCTCTAGTATGGCTCTCGGCTTTGGTACTGCTCTCGGCTCTAATATGGCTCTCGGCTTTGGTACTGCTCTCGGCTCTAGTATGGCTCTCGGCTTTGGTACTGCTCTCGGCTCTAGTCTGGCTCTCGCCTTTGGTACTGCTCTCGGCTCTAGTATGGCTCTCGGCTTTGGTACTGCTCTCGGCTCTAGTATGGCTCCCGGCTTTGGTACTGCTCTCGGCTCTGGTACCGCCCTCGGCTCTAGTATGGCTCTCGGCTTTGGTACCGCTCTCGGCTCTAGTATGGCTCTCGGCTTTGGTACCGCTCTCGGCTCTAGTACCGCTCTCGGCTCTAGTATGGCTCTCGGCTTTGGTACTGCTCTCGGCTCTGGTACTGCTCTCGGCTCTAGTATGGCTCTTGGCTTTGGTACTGCTCTCGTTCTCCCGGGTCTAGTGGTCTCTCTCTGCTACTGAGGGTGTTGCTGGCGTGGACTGTATAGGCTCTCTCAAACTTCCTTGAAGTATTCTGTTTCTCGATAGGACCATGAACAAATTCCCTTCGTTGGCTCAGTGAAGATGTTCGTTCTGTTGTAATGGAAACACCAAATAATAGTAGCAGAGTTTATTGTTGAGACGTACACTATGGGTGTAGACCCGGGATTACTTTGAGTAGAGACTGATGAAGTTGATCGTTGAAGACTATATGTTCGTTGAGTGAATATTGATTGAATGCTTCTCTAGTCAAGAGATATTAGTTTTATATAAATTCTATTTGGGTCAATATTTTTCGCGTACCTAGCGTGATATGTGTATTTAATTTATGTAAATTGTTTAACTTTGTCAGTACTTTTTACTGATGTCCAAATTATTATTTATAATTGACCAAATGTGTATGTAACCTAATTAACTACGTGTGTGTATTTAATAACAAATAGATTCATTCGGTCTACTGGGTGATAAAATTATACTGTCCAATTTTGGATATGAATTATGAAGATTTGATATTGGACACGTCGTCTGCGTAACAGAGTATTTTATTTCTTTGTTTCCCATTCTGTATCCTCTTCCTTTGTTAACGCTTTTGATGATTTTATTCATGATCAAATTGAAGAGCATGGGGCTCAATGAATCTCCTTGTCTCATTCCGCTGCCTATTTCTATAGGTTCTCTAAGTTGTCCATCTATTCTGACTTCCATTTTGTTGTTTTGGTAGATGTTTTCGATAGTTTTTATAATATTTAGGGGTACTTTTCTATTATACAGAAGATGGATTACATCTTTGAGTCTTACACTGTCAAACGCTTACTTTAGGTCAATCAGACACAGGAATACTGGTCTATTATACTCAAGTGATTTCTCAGTAATTTGCTTTATAACGAGTATTGCATCTGTACACGATCTTCCACTACGAAAACCCTGTTGTTCATCTGCTAAACTTACTTATCCTCTGATTTATTAGCATTTGTATAATTTTAGTTGTAAGTTTTAGCGTAGTATTTAACAAGTTTATACCTCTGTAGTTTTCTGGCTGTTTTTATCTCCTTTTTTGAATGGTAGAATTAGTTCGCTCGTTCTCCATTCTTCCGGTATTTTATTGTGTTTTATAATTTTATTAATGAATGTTGTTAATTGTTCTGTCATTGCTGCTCCACAATATTTCAGTAATTCGTTTGGTATCCCGTCTTTACCTGCTGCTTTTCTGTTCTTCAGGTTTTCAAGTATTTTCCTAACCTCCTGTACATTTATATTAAGTTCTTCATTGGTGGTAATTTCTTGTGGTTCTAGCGTCGTTTGTTCTTCCTCTGCATAGAGCTTTTTTAGGTAGTGAATCCACGTATCCTTTTCTATGTGTTTTGGTTCTATTAGTTGCTTTAGCTCCGTTCTTTGGCCTCTTATGAAGCGCCATATTTTCTTTTGCAGATCGTAAAAATCATGTTCCATTTTTTTCGAAAAGCGTTCCCAGTGATCATTTTTTATTTTTCTTACAAGTACATGTGTTTCGTTTCTAATTGTCTTATTTCTTTCACCAAGAACTTCCTAAGAGATAATGATTAAGGAATAACTAAAATTACGGATGCTTTCATGCATGGGCTTTTGGAACAAATAAATACCAGTAGATTTTTTGATATTCGGTGATACATATATGTCCCCACAGTAACGAAAGGGGTAAGATATGAGGACCAAATCGTTGTGTTGGTCATCAATCTGAATGATTTACAGACATTAAATAAATGTTTGGCTGAATTTAGCTTAAAATTAAATGTTCCAAAAGCAGAGTGGATCATGTCTAGCTCGGTTTATGACTGACTATATTCAAACACAGTAGGTAATAACATTATAGAGAGCGTAGCAACAAGGTACTTTGGTTGCTGCTTTAATGTACACTGGATCAACGTTCAAGAAATCTAATGCAAGACCCAGATGGCGGAACACAGGCCTTCCTAAAATTGAAGAAGACAATAATACTAAGACATAAGATAAAAATTTTTATGAGAAATACAAAATATACGATTAATAATATAGTCAAAGGAAACGTTAGTGGTTGGAGTAGAAAAAAACCATTCTAATTAAGATCTAAATCACCATTCCTAGCAGTAGATTGGGCGAAGATCATGTGATTAATTGTCATTATTCTGATAAGGCATGTTCTGACGTATGCTCGTATATAGAATTTGGTTTAAGGTAGATGAAAAATTTAGTTTTGCTTTCTTTTTTTTAAACATTTTCAAATCAGGAAATGACCCATAAATAGTCGTAAAGATGCGGAAATACGTCATTTTGGAAAGATGCGTCGACGTTGTGACGATTGTTAAATTAATCGTCTACCTTTTTGAATATTGATTACGATGATTTGTAACTAATTAGTCCGGAAATATTTATGATAGACATTCTTGGGCGCTTAATGTACGCCCTAATGGTGTTTTCACCAAAAGCAATTAAGATAATGTTACGTAAAAATATGAGTCATAGTTTTAACCTTTAAAACATGTTTTTAATCTAATATGTTGTAGAGTTTACGAGAGGCCTCGATTTACCTGAGCGACCTTCCAGAACCGATGCGAGGGAAATCCAGTTGCCTTTACCGTTTCGCCATCGAAGGTTTTAGACTATTCGAGATAACGGCACTGGTATATAATAACGGAACTTTATTTGGAAGGGACAGTTAATAAAGAAGATTCGCGCTCGTGATATTATTGTTACGCTCGCCTACTAATAAATTATTGTGTATGTAGTGATAAATAAACTTATATTAATTATCGTGCCTTTTAATAAATTAAAGTAGGAACAAGATAATAAATTAGTAAAGACATTATAAATTAAAGACATAACAATTAATAAATTCACAACAAATGGTGTCAGAGTGAGATCGAACATAAATTAGACTTATAATAATAATACAAGTGAATATAAAATAAATTGTGAAAATGGCTACGATTTATGAGCTGACAGTGACTAATTTAAGAAGACATCTTGAAGACAGAGAATTAGCTTCTACCGGAAAAAAGGCTGAGTTAGTCCAACGACTAAAGAACGCTTTGCTAGAAGAAGGACTAGATCCAGAGACTTATATATTTGAAGATGCTGTCCTCTCGTCGATTTCGAAAGTTTCTTCTGATGTAGCCAAAGTTTCTGGTGATGTAGCCAAAGTTTCCGGCGATATCGCTTCGTTGGAAGACAAAGTTTCTAACGAGATTTCTTCGCTGGAAAGCAAAGTCTCTGCTAACATCTCTTCGGAAATCTCTAAAGTCACTTCTGAGATGTCTGCCCTCGACGATAGAATATCTTCGTTAAAAAATCAAGTTGCTGCCGATATGTTGGCCTTCGAAGAAAAGATGAAAGAAATGGAAAGGAAGATGGAGGAAACAGGGACAGCAGAGAGAGGTAACAATCCGATTACAGTGGAGATAAAAGAAGACGAGACGAAATGTAAGTTGGAGACACGGCCGAAATTTGAAGGAAGTGGAGGTTCTATTCATGTTAAAGTCCCAACTTTCGACGGAAAATCATCATGGAACAACTACATGAAACAGTTCGAATCAGCCGCAAGAGCAAATGGATGGTCTGAAAAAGAAAAGGCGGTAAACCTGACTATCGCTCTTCGAGGAGATGCCTTAGATGTGCTTCAGACCATAGCCGTAGAGGAGACCGATGATTTCGAACAACTGAAGAAGAGGTTAAATATGCGATATGGCCACGAACATTTGGAGCATGTATATCAGTCACAGCTTAAAAATCGTAGACAGAAGAAAGATGAGGCTCTTCAAGAATATGAGGTAGATATTGCCAGATTAGTACGATATGCTTATCCAACAGCTCCCGAAGACATGATGGAAAAATTGGCCGTGCAAACATTTATTGATGGTCTTCGTGATCATGAAATGCAGAGAACACTGCGATTAGCTCGTCACAAGACGCTGGTTGATGTCCTATCCGCCGCCCTCGAATACGAGTCAGCTACGCAGGCCTCTGGCGGGTACAGTAAAGTTAGGACTGTAAAAGAGGAAGAAGATGAAGATAAACTTGACCAGCTCGTTAATATGATAAAAAGCATGACATACAAGAAAACGAAGACCATCAGATGCTGGAATTGTGGCGAAATAGGACACGTACGAAGCTCCTGTAAGCACCCTAGGTACGACGCAAATCAAGAAACTCACCATCAGGAAAACTAGAACGGGTCAGCCTTAGGGGGGCAGCTTCGACCCAGAACTTTTCCAAAGACCCTCTCATACTAATAGCTTCTTTGAAATGTCGTGAAGATAGTGTATATGTAGATGGAGACATAAATGGTAAAAAGCATACGTTGTTGGTGGATACCGGAGCGACCAGAACCATTATACGCCCGACAGTTATAAACAGCCGAAAGAAACTGTTACCAACGAGGTTACGACTTCGGACCGCTACAGGTGAAAATGCCAACATTCATGGAGAAATCCAGGTACAATTGGGAATTGGGGCAGAAAAGTTTGTCCATACTGTTATAGTTGCTGACATCGAAGAGGATGTTATATTAGGAATGGACGTAATGAATATGCATGGATTCCAATTGGATTTTAAGAATAAGGTAATCAAAGTTGGCAACGAGGAGGTATTTCTCCATCCACATAATGACAACACTGTGCAAGCAGCCATTACAGAAGATACAGTCGTGCCTGCGAGAAGCGAAACGATCATAGTAGCGCGACTACAGGGAATTGTAGACGAAGGGAGACCTGTTATGATGGAGCCTTGGAACCACGACGATGAGGTTGGCCGTGGAATCATAATTGGAAAGGAATTGGTGACTTCGGCTAAAGAAATTCCTGTGAGACTTATCAATGTCAACGACTACCCAGTGACCATAAAGAAAGAGACAAAAGTAGGAACTTGTGTACCTGTGACATCCATAATCCGTCAGGCGACAACATCTGATAATTCCAACGACAAATTCGACCAAATGGTTGCAGTTGCAGGACAGTCTCTAAATCAGATGGAGAAAAGGAAATTAAGGGAATTTCTTCGGCAGTATCGTGATATTTTCGTACCGAAAGGAGGGAAGACGGGAAGAACTACCGTTGTTAAGCATAAAATTGATACTGGTAATGCTAAGCCAATTCGTCAAACAGCTCGACGATTACCACAGGCGAAAAGAGAGGAAGCTGAAACGATTGTTCAGGAAATGAAGAAAGACGGGGTGATAGAACCTTCTACGAGCCCATGGGTCTCTCCGGTGGTCCTGGTTAAGAAGAAAGACGGAACGACGAGGTTCTGTGTGGATTACCGTTTGCTGAACAACGTTACCAAGAAAGATAGTTATCCTCTGCCTCGGATCGATGACACATTGGACACATTGGCTGGAAGTAAATTGTTTTCTACTTTGGATTTGAAGTCTGGATACTGGCAGGTAGAAATGGACCCAGTCGATAAAGAAAAGACAGCCTTCACCACAGGATCTGGATTGTGGCAATTCAACGTTATGCCATTTGGACTTTGTAATGCTCCTGCGACATTTGAGAGGCTTATGGAAAATGTGTTGAGAGGGTTATCTTGGAAAACATGCCTGGTTTATTTAGATGACATAATCGTCTTGGGGGAGACATTCGAAGACCATTTGAGGAATTTAGAAAACGTTTTTAATCGACTTAAAGCTGCCCAATTGATGTTAAACCCCAAGAAGTGCCAGCTATTTCAAGGTAAAGTCAATTATCTGGGTCATATAGTCAGTAAAGAAGGAGTGGCCGTGGATAAGGGAAAAATCGATTCCATTAAGGAATGGCCAAAACCAACTGACAAACATCAAGTGAGAAGTTTTCTTGGACTATGTACTTACTACCGGAGGTTTATTAACAAGTTTGCAGATATCGCTAAGCCATTAACGCGACTTACGGAGGAAGCAAGAGATTACCGCTGGGATACAGACTGCCAAAATGCCTTTGAGACCTTGAAAAAGCATTTAATAACAGCACCAATTTTAGGGTATCCACTGCCAGAAGGAGAGTTCATCTTAGATACAGATGCAAGTAATGTGGGAATTGGAGGAGTGCTGTCTCAGATTCAAGGAGGACAGGAACGAGTCCTCGGATATTTTAGTAAAGTTCTTTCAAAACCTGAGCGGAATTATTGCGTCACGAGAAGAGAACTTCTGGCAGTAGTGAAATCAGTAGAGCACTTCTATCAATACCTCTATGGAAGGAAGTTTTTAATCCGAACCGACCATGCCGCCCTTAAGTGGTTGATGCAGTTTAAGAATCCAGAGGGTCAGATAGCCAGGTGGATCGAACGACTCCAAGAATACGATTTTAAGATTGAGCACCGAGCCGGAGTTAGCCACAGAAACGCTGATTCTCTTTCCAGACGGCCATGCCCAGCAGAGTGTCCCCACTGCAACAAAACGGAATCCAAGGAAGCAGCAGTGCTAAGAACGACGATTGTCAACGACGACTGGACGCCTACTAAGATAAGGGAAGAACAAGAGAGAGATCCAGTTATACAGAAAATCCGAAAATGGAAAGAGGAAAACCGTCGACCACCTTGGCAGGAAATATCAAACCTATGCTCAGTAGTTAAGACGTATTGGGCCCAGTGGGACTCATTTATCATCGAAGATGGCCTGCTTAAACGAGTCCTGGAAAATGATGACGGTTCAGAGAAGAGAAGACAGTTGGTGATCCCAAAGAGCAGAATAGCCGAAGTACTTCGTCAGTTACACGACAGTCCATCGGGAGGGCATTTTGGTGTAAGGAAAACCCTTCAGCGAATTCGGGAACGGTTTTATTGGATGAACAGTTCCGACGACGTAAAAGACTGGTGTAAGAAATGTACTATTTGTGCTACGAGTAACGGGCCTCACCGGAAAAGGAGAGCTCCTATGAGACAATATAATGTTGGAAGCCCGTTTGAAAGAATAGCTTTGGACATTGCAGGGCCATTTCCAGAAAGTGAAAATGGGGGCAAGTACATGTTGGTAGTAATGGATTACTTCACTAAGTGGGTCGAGATTTACGCACTTCCAGACCAGAAGGCCGCCACCGTTGCAGATAAGTTGATCCAAGAATATATCAGCCGATTTGGAGTGCCTTTGGAGATCCATAGTGACCAAGGCAGGAACTTCGAAAGTGATCTATTCCAAGGAATATGTGATAGACTAGGCATGAAGAAAACAAGAACTACCGCGTATCATCCGCAATCGGATGGTATGGTAGAACGAATGAATAGGACAGTTGGCAAGTATTTGACAAAGATGGTGTCCGATCATCAGCGAGACTGGGACCAATACCTTCCGTTCTTCACAATGGCCTACAGATCTGCTGTTAACGAATCAACGGGCCAGACACCAGCCAGAGTCCTATTCGGACGCGAAATGCGACTACCTTGTGATCTAGAATTTGGGTGTCGACCTGGAGAAGATGTAGCAGGTGAAGATTATGTGATCGAATTACGAAGAAGAATGGACGATGTACATGAGTTGGTCCGTTCCCACCTTCAGATCGCTAGCGACCGAATGAAGAAACGGTACGATACACAAGCCGAAAAGGGTTGCTTTAAGAAGAACGACAAAGTATGGCTGTATAATCCCAAGAAGCGAAAAGGTTGTTCTCCCAAATTGCAGCAGTTTTGGGAAGGTCCATACCTCATCATGGAGAAGATCAACGATGTCATCTACCGAATAAGCAAGATTCCGAGGGGAAAGCCGATGATAGTACACCATAACCGGTTGGCATCTTTCGAAGGTGACCACGACGTAGATGAAGAAGTGGAAGTAAACCAAGTTCAAGATGTGTTTGACCTCACGTTTGAGGAATTCATGGGTGCCTATGGAGGTACCGGTAAAGCGAGACATGGTGTTACCACTGAAGAAAAGCAAGATCTACTCGAGCTCCCCGATGACTACTCGCTGGCCCTTACCATCCCGGCCAGTATCAAAGACGCACCAGGGTTGGCATCCGTCTTTCGAAGGAAGTTTGGTCGAGTTGCAGAACTTCAATGCCAAGTGCCAGCTCCCGGTAAAACCTTGAAACTCCAAGATGCATCACGTTACCTTTTCTACCTGGTAACAAAAGACACTGCCCGTGACCAACCTACCTACCGAGATGTATGGGAAGCCTTACTTCAATTGAGAGGGCACGTACTAGAGTCCGACGTGCAAAAGTTAGCCATGCCAAAGTTGGAGTGCCGCCAATTAGATTGGAGGGTTATCCGAAATATGGTGGAGGAGATCTTTAAAGACACCGAAGTCCAGGTGTTAGTCTGTTGCAATCCGCATAGTTACTGGTGCGGAGAGAAAACCGTCCCTTGTCATTTTTATACAACTGGAAGTTGTAAAAGAGGGTCCAGTTGCCGATACCAGCATACCGTTCCAGTTCTAGTCCCAACAAGGTTCCAGGAGGAACCATCTTTTGAGAGGGGGGCAATGTTACGTAAAAATATGAGTCATAGTTTTAACCTTTAAAACATGTTTTTAATCTAATATGTTGTAGAGTTTACGAGAGGCCTCGATTTACCTGAGCGACCTTCCAGAACCGATGCGAGGGAAATCCAGTTGCCTTTACCGTTTCGCCATCGAAGGTTTTAGACTATTCGAGATAACGGCACTGGTATATAATAACGGAACTTTATTTGGAAGGGACAGTTAATAAAGAAGATTCGCGCTCGTGATATTATTGTTACGCTCGCCTACTAATAAATTATTGTGTATGTAGTGATAAATAAACTTATATTAATTATCGTGCCTTTTAATAAATTAAAGTAGGAACAAGATAATAAATTAGTAAAGACATTATAAATTAAAGACATAACAATTAATAAATTCACAACAATAAATTCGATAATAAAATAATGTTGCTTAATGGAACTTTAGTTATCGTATTGTTTACTACAAGTTCTTCTAATTTATCTATTTTGATAACCAAAGAAAACATTGTTGAAGTTTGTTTTTGTTTACCAAAATAGATATCTTTTTATTTTTCCAGCAAAGTTTGAGTTTGAAAAATGTCTTCATTTCCGAAGCAATCCATTTACCTTACATATTGGCATACTTTTATATGCACTAGTTGTTTCCTTTTGTTTTTGTCTTTAATTCACCTATATTTTAATCTTTTTCATCATTATTTTCTGGTTTTTTCCTATATTCACCTCTTCTATTCCTCTACCAGATGTTTAACCGTTTAACCAGATTTGTTGGGCGGTTGGGTGGGTTACTGTCTCCGTAGCAATGACCAGGCTTGTCTTCTTGAGTTTTTAAAATCTATATTTTTAACTGTCAGTCCATTTCTCGCGCCTTGCGGTATCGATGCTGTGTAGCAATTCGTCTGCAATTTCCGTCCAATTTTTCGTACAGTTTTTCGCTCTCCTCAAACCATCCATGGCCTAATTTTATTTACTTACGATGAGGTTCTTGGAGTTCCATAATGTTCATCTGTAACTCTCTACTTCATTCGATCATTACTTTTTTACTACTCTAAATTGCTCACCGCAGTATTTTACTTCTGAATCCTAAATATATTTCCAAATGAATTTATGTACATATTAATATCATAATATTTACATAGCCTGTCGAATTATATACCTCTATTATGGTGTTGCCTCAAGGTACTGTTTTAGGTCCTTTACTGTTTTCAATATATATAAATAATCTAGCACCAATGAAAATACATGAAAAGATAATTTGTTTTGCTGACGATACTGTCATACTTTACACTAGTGATTCTTGGAATAAACTTAAAAATGTAGCAGAAACAGAAACAATAAAAGTTCTAGAATGGCTAAATAGGAAATTACTGACAGTTAATACTGATAAAATTTATTTCATACCATTTTCAATATACAAAAATAATTTACCTGACTTCTTGGAATTTAATTTAAGCTATAATAACGCGTACATAAAAATAAATAGGAAAAAATATATAAAACATTTAGGCGTTTGTATTGTTGTTAAGCTTAAACGATAATAAGTGAAAACTTTTTACTTCATATAGAGTACTATAGAGTGAAGGTAGTGGCATAATACCAAAGTCCAGAAATAAAGGTTTTCAGTGTCCCCTATACTCTGCTCTTGCAAGTATCCTCACTACTCTTTTTTGTAGTTTATAAATTCGATATGCGTGACAAGAATTACCCCAAACAGTTATTCCATACTGTAGATGGCTATGGAATAGTGCAAAGTAGCATATTCTAGATTCCTAATAGTTTAACACTATTTCTTGAGATATACTTCCAACCGGAACTAAAAATCAAATTCTGATTTTTCTCTTCATTTAGCTTCAGCCCAGTATGCAAAAACCAGTTTTTTGCTTTCTGGGAATCATTGTCTATTTTAATTTTAAAATTTTTAATCTGTCCATAATTATATCGATTGTTTCCACAATTATTTTTTTGTTTAAGAAATAAATATGCGTGCAGTGTGAATTTTTCAATCTATGCAAAACTTTCTGATTTCAGTATCACTAACAAGTAATAAAAATAAAGAGTCGCAAGGGGAGTGTACATAGTTCAAAAAATCTATGGCTACGGCTACATATAGTATTTTCCTTTTCTCTATTTTCTTCTATTCTACTGTATATGAATATAGAATGTGAAGTGATACATTTTGTTGATCTCTTGAGAATTGTAAAAAATGGCAAAAATTGTTTATTTTACCTTTTAACCTTTAAAATTACTTTAATTGAGGCAAAATACAAAAAATGCATACGAAAGCCGCACTCTTCACCTTTAAAACGATAATTTTTTCGAAAGGACACTCTAATCAAAAGATATCGAATTTTGATACAAATTTTATTTAACAAATTAATTTCGCGCGCGTAACTGGCATTCAAATTGCCGGTCGCTTCAAGGGTTGTTTTTGAGAGAACGGTTCACAGTTCACTCTACACAAAAAGTGCCAATAAATATTTTTGTTCAAAATTATCTCCAATTACATTTCTTGTTCTGGCGTACAGATTCTTGGAAAATCGATGTTTCCGCCCCCTACGGGGGGAGGGAGAGGCCAGGGGTAGAAGTGGTAAACGTTTTTGCCTATTTTTGGGGTCTCAAAATAGACATTATCAGCAAAATTCAGCTTGGCTAAAAATATTTTTAGAGCTTGAGTGGTATTTTCGTCTCTGACGACACGAGTACGAGATTGGTCTTTTTAGTTTTGTATATAGCCGGTTAGAGGTTGCCACCAATAAAACCTTCCGTCACAAATGTAACCTCAATCTTTTGTTGACATAAGCGAGAGTTTCATTGCCATACAACAAGTCGTGTAGATACAGTGAATTTTTGAAATTAGCAAGTCGCTCGGTCGAAAAATGGATCTTGGACCAGAACATTTTCGAGCAATAATTTTTTACAATTTTCGGAGAGGATTATCATAACAGCTGTCTCGCTGAAATGGTTTCTGTGTTTGGGTCTGAAGCATTACAGTCAACTTTTTACCGCTGGTACTGTGAATTTCAACGTGGTCGCTTTAGTCTCAGCGAGGTTGTGACGAAAATTTTTGCCTACTACCTAGGGTATTACTATAGGTATAAATAAATTGGAGACAGAAATTGCTGGGCTAGGGATAGGGTAAGCAAAACAAACCGAAACGTTTGAGAACGGCTGCTCTTGGTTTATTTGGAGAGCTGGGTCGTAGATAAGTGAATAACAAGGGGACTGGAATGGGGTAACTACAAAAAGTGAATCAAAGGGGTACTTACATGGATCTCCTGGACAAAATTTAAAAGTTATGGGGTTGGAACTGGACTCAAAACTCACTGCAACACAAAAAAAATGCGTCTCACGAACTGCAAAAATAGTCTGGAATGACCTGGCACAAACAAAATGAGGATGGAAGCTGGGAACCATGTGGACATATTTTAAACTTGTTTGGAACACCGTCTTACAAATCCCTCAGATGAGACATCACGAAACAAAACAGTGATTACTCTGACAAAAATTGACACATTACATTCGAGTATAATTCACTTTTTTACAAACAAATTTGCCGGTTTCTTCAGAACACCCACGCCGAGTCTTCTCTCCTTAAAATCTCAAACCCAACTTAAATTCACTTCGACCTGACGCTATGTACCGGCTTCCTCTGTTGCGTCTCATCCCTCGTATTAGTCAAAGGGACTAGCCAATCGTAATTCTTTTTAAAGACGCGCTCAGGGTATCTGACCTTGATCTTTCTTAGCTTTGAAAATTGTAGAACCAAAACGTAGAATATTACCATATTTTGTTTCGCAGTTGAAATTGCAGTGGGATTTTGCTTCGATGTGTCCAGACGCTTACTTCACAATATAAACAGAAACTTAACGAAATTCTATACACAGCCCAGGGGTGTACCAAATAAATTTTATACATTAAATATTCGATGGTTATAAGGAATTTATACATGCTACAAGGTCCGCCAAAAATAGAAGTCACAGCATAATATTGATGCGATTCGTCAGCTAATTAAGGATGACCGCCGTCATACCAGACATCTTTGGACATTTCAAAGACCTCGATCCAAAAGATCCTACATGAAGAACTAGTTGTTACGAAGTTGGTTTTCCGTTGGATTTCTCATTTTCTCACAGAAGAGCAAAAAGCGGTTGGCGTAAATTGTTGTCAAAAAACATTGGAATGGTTCAACAAAGGAAGCTCAAAAAACGTTTATAGTATTGTTAGTGGCGATGAATCTTGGATTTACTCCTAGGAACCAGAAAATAAACGCCAATCCGCCGTGTGAGTGTGTCACGATGAGGAAAACCCAACAAAAGTGGCGAACGGATACTTCTGATTGGTATATAATTGTTTGTTTACCAGAATTTATCGCCAAACTCCGACAAACCAACACATAATGGCGAATCATCCTACAATACAAAGGCTCGCACTGCCCAAAAGACAATAGAGTTTTTGGAGCCTCAAAACATCGAATTGTTAAACCATCCACCGTATAGCCCCGACCTAAGTCCCAACGACTTCTTCACGTTCCCAATGATCAAGAATTCAACGCGTCGACAGCAATTTCGGTCGGCAGAAGAAGCCATCAATGGCTTTAAAACAGCTGTTTTGCAGGTATCAACTGAAGACTGAAATATCTGGGTTACCAATTGGTTTGAACGTAGCAAAATTTTATCGATCTTGGTGGGACATATTTTGAAAAGCGATAAAGTACTTTAAGTCTATATATTTTTTGTCTATTGCTATATACAAAACTAAAAAGTCAACTCTGGTATAATGTGGATATAGATTTCGTATAATTAAATATAGATTACATGTATAAATATCTTACTATATTAGGTATATAGAATATATTTCTTGTGTTAACCCCAGTATATTTCATTGTAATTTCTTGCGATTTTCTGTGACGCTTGATTTTTTATTTCTATATAATACATACGTTTTCTAAACAAATCCACCAGGATTTTCCCTGGCTATTATGTTTATTCATGTTTCTTAAAAATGTCTAGTGTGTACACGTACATTCTCAAATCGTCACGTTTTATTGCATTAAATTACCAGATGCATTTCTCCAAGGTGCAATAACTGGATTCTTGCAGAACGAAAACAATAATCAATATTGATTTGTTTAAAGACGGTTAATCATTAATTTGGTCATTTCCGGAACGTAATGTTATGTCACTAGTACTAATAATAGTAAATAAAAGTATGTTTGAATTTATTGTTTGCTCAAGTCATTTATCTTTTGTCAACCATTGTAGTTAGTGACTCTTGCTGTTTGTTGTTTTCGATTATTTTAAGGAGTTGTTAATATAATATAGTACTGGAAAATGTACTTTCGACTAAAGGTAATAAATTATATAATTCTTTTTTAACATCATTTTGCTGTTTTGGTAAAGTTCAATTTTTTTGCTTCAAGCTGCTTAGTTTGTTATTCCCTGCGATTCATTGTTTGATTTTTCATATTTTACTCAATGATCTTTGTTTAAAGTAAGTTTTGGTAAGTGGTGCGACATTTTATCTTAATCCACGAGAACTGGCGGGAGCATTTACATCACACTTCTTCTTGTAGTGCCTATCCGTTTCAGATGTTGGCGACCATAATTGCAATCTGTATTTTGTAAACTGCTGCTCTGAAAAGATTTGTGGTTGTTGTGTTGAACCACGTACATAGATTTTTCAGCCAGGAAATCCTTCGCCTTCCTGGTCCCCATTTTCCTTCTACTTTTCCTTGAAGAATTAATTGCAGCAACCCATATGCTGCATATATCGCTGTTCCTCATGATGTTGATATAATATAGTACTGGAAAATGTACTTTCGACTAAAGGTAATAAATTATATAATTCTTTTTTTACGTCATTTTGCTGTGTTATGGTAAAGTTCAATTGTTTGCTTCAAGCTGCTTAGTTTGTTATTTATATTCATCTTTGTGTACCTACAAAAAGGTTGCCAATCATCATTTTATTTGAATCTTGAAGCAACTGCACTAAACAACAAGTTTAATTGCATTCTAATTAGTCCTTATGATTCATTGTTTGATTTCTCATATTTTACTCAACGATCTTTGTTTAAAGTAAGGCTGAGATATTCAATTTTGGCTGTTTTTATTGTGGTTAACAACTCTTTTCCTTTTTGCATTTTTAATAAAACGCCCTGTTTAGTAACGTGGTCGGTATAGGATAAAGCCACATTTCGAAAGCCTCAATTTTCTTACATGTAGCGTCTGTGAGAGTCCACGACTCAACTCCGTACAACAATATAAGAAAGAAAATAGGAAAGGAAACATCGTAGTAACCTGATTTTTAGCCATTTTTGAAATGCAGATCTTGCTTTCTCTATCCTAGATTTTAGTTCTAGGGAATGGTCCCAATTTTCATTGACGTTTGCACCAAGGTACGTGTATGTTTTTACTCTTTCTATTGGTTGAACATTCACACTGATTCTTTCAATTTGCTGTTCCTTCTGATAAATCATCATACATTTTGTTTTCTTAATGTTCAGTGAAAGTCCGTATCTCACTTCTGTGATTCTATTCATTAACTCCTGGAGGGCTTCATAACTGTCAGCGAATACCACCGTGTCATCCGCGTATCTGATGTTATGATATATTCTCCGTTAATTCGAGTTCCGGCTTCAACATCTTCTACTGCTTATTGAAAGATTTACTCACAGTATATGTTAAACAGCAAGGATGATAGTATACATCCCTGTCGAACCCCACGCTTGATTTTGATATCATCGATTTCTCCTGTCGATGATTTGATTCCAATAAAGGTTGCTAATAATTTTTAGGTCACACGTGTTTATTCCAATATTTGTTAATATCTCCATCAGCTTGTCATGTTTTACTGTATCAAATGCTTTATGGTAATCAATGAAGCATGCATAAATATCGCAATTCACATCTTTACATCGCTGGAATAGCACTTGTATGCTAAATAGAGCCTCTCTCGTACCCACTGCGTTCCGAAAACCAAACTGTGTATACTTTTTCCATCGTCAATTTGCCAAGCGTCGGCTTTTGAGGTTCTTTGATGTCGATGCCGACCATTGGCGTGGAAATTAAGAAAAGGGATCAGTTATCAAACGCATATTTCAAGAAAAATCATATAATTTTTATTAATTTTTACATAATTATATTCAGGAAAATTTCTCAATTTTTGGGCAGAAATTGTTTAAACAATTTTTTAAACAAATTCAAAATATCACCTTTTGTGCTCCAAAAAATATTTTTTAGGTTTTTGGGTGACTCTAAATAAGATCTATGTCATTTTTCTCAAAAGTTAATAGTTTTGGAGATATAGGCGATTTAAAATCCGAAAAATGCGATACCTAATATGCATTTTCGAGGCTTGAAAAATATGTAAATGAGTATTTTTGAGATTCAAGAGTATCTAAACTAAAGTATCAACATTGATTTTGGTGAGAAATCGGAGCAATATTTTCCGTAGCAGAAAAAGGTGATCTTTTGAATTTGAATTGTTTCCGGCAAAAATGTCCGGCACCCTTCAACCTTCGATTTGTTTAAACGGGGCATTTTTGAATAGGACTCTTCAAAGGACAGAATCAGTTTTTTTTTCAAATGGGAGCGGGCTCACAACACCGAATAAATAACAAATTAATTCTTTCAAATTAAAGCTTGTTAATTTTAGTGATTTATAAGAATATTGGACTTATTATTTAGTTTTTACATAAACCATAATATTTTTTTACAATTATCTGTAAATAATGGCTCATTCTGTCAGAAAATTTTAAAAGATTGTCTATCCAGCAATTAAGATAGTCAACTGAAATTTAATTTTTAAACACGGCCTACTGTTAATGCACAAACAGGGTGAATCTTCAATATTTTGCTTCGAGTTAGAGATATCTGAAAAAGTTATTTGGAAAAGATGTTCCAAATATTATTTTAACCCCACATAACAAAGTTTTATGTCAAAATTCGCACTTTTACTTTTTTCATTAATTGAAGAGCTTATTTCCAGTGTCTTAAATCCAAAATTTCGATTTTTTAAATTTTCTTTTTTTAAACTTTATAGATTTCTTCAAGTCTAGAATAAAGTTATATGTACCAAAACAACTTCTTATTTACCATTTAAAAGTGCATATGAAAATTGTAAAATTGTATAATTTGTATGTTAAATTTGTATGAAAATCTGTAATTTCATGGATTTCATTATATGGATGTAACACACTTTGGAAATAAGCTCTTCAATTGTAGTCAGGATTCTAAAACGGACAGTTGGCTGTCCCGAGATGCATCTTTAGACAGCCAATTGTAGATTTAGGATCGAGATTACAAATAATACTGAAAAACTAAAATTGCGAATTTTGTCATGAAATTTGGTATGTGCGTTTACAATAAGTGGAACAACTTTCCCAAATAAGTTTTTCCGATTTCTCTAACGTGAAGCAAAATATCGAAAATTTACCCTGTTTGTGGATTCGCAGTAAGCCGCGTTTAAAATTTAAATTTCAGATGACTATCTTAAAAAAATGTGCACTAACAACATGTATGACTGTGCAAAATGTCAAATCTGTATGTATTTTAGTAGCTGATATATAGAGTTGTCTTCATCTTAAATGCGACACACTGTATAATAATGAATACTAGTGTTCAAGATGCTTCGCGATAGCTGTAAAGAAATTAATTAGAAGGACTGAAAAGAATCGTCAGTGTGCCTGTAAAATTGTAAACTGTTCGCTGAATAACGTCTTTTGCAGCAGTGTCAATCCTACCCAATTTTTTATTTGGTCGCTTTCGTTTTAAGGAATGATCTGTAACTGTGCCTAATTTAATAATTGTATATATCGTCTTATACCCGATTTTTTTAATACATGAATTCTCGAAACAATTGCATTATCAGCCATCCCAATATTTTCTTTTTTCAAACACTCATACGGACTTGACTATCACACTTAACCAATGTTATTTGTAAAAAGGAAACGTGACA
Organism: Diabrotica undecimpunctata; assembly: GCF_040954645.1. Taxonomy (NCBI): domain Eukaryota; kingdom Metazoa; phylum Arthropoda; class Insecta; order Coleoptera; family Chrysomelidae; genus Diabrotica; species Diabrotica undecimpunctata. The sequence goes on from NC_092809.1 coordinate 96,679,467, forward strand.
AGTGGGGGATTTGGTATTTCGTAGTTTTTAAATCTATAATAAATTTTCCGGATTGGAGGTCAAAACTAATGTAAATTGAAATTTTTATTACAATCGATTGCGGTGTAATCCCATATAAACAGAATATTTAACTGAATCCGACCTGATCAGTAGAATTTTTATTCTATATATGTATTACTATTTAGTACTCGTCAAACCTATTATTATTTCTTGTTTCAAATTAATAACTATAATATAAAGCTGTCTAGAATATATATGTTGTCAATGAACCCTCGAAGATTTTCAGTACTTCCTTTTCTGGTACTCGTATACCTTTCGATCCACGACTCCCCGAATAAGTCGAAAGAATTTTTTTGTTAAAATATTCCCTCATTTCCTTTTGATGTAATCACGGTTCCGTGCATAATATGAATTTATTAAATTTAAACGTACAGACAGATTATTACGTCTATAGTTGTATCTGTCTGAGGTCAAACCACCCTTTTTTATGATATATTTATGCAAAAATGAAAATGTAAAAAACCGATAAAAACAAAACAAAAGGGGAACAAGAAACGGAAGCTTAGTACCGATAAAGGTTGTTTGTTTCTGGTCTTTTGTCAGGATAATGGCCTGATACGTACTTACCTGGTTTAATGTATTAGTACGGTAACCGTAGACCCATTTTTTCTTTAATAAGTATGTTTATATATATATATATATATATATATATATATATATATATATATATATATATATATATATATATATATATATATATATATATATATATATATATCGGGGGCTGGGAACCATAGAGTTCCAAGCGACATTTAGAAAATTTTTCAGGAAACGAATTTTAAAGTTTACTATCAAATAAAACGGTTCTGACAAAATTATACTTTGCCAGATATGCTATATGTAATTGTTTAACAATTTGGTAATACATTTAGTATAAAATGCAAATTTCATGGTTTTTTTTTTTTAATTCTACACTTGTACTTGGAACCTTATGGCACTGTAACCGCTGTACTTGGAACTTTGTGTCCCTAAATAAATTTGAAGTTTTAAAAATGTCATCATTGGAGACTTTATTGCCTTTGTAGCAATGATAACAACAATAGTCTTTACAAAGAGTAGAAAATTAACTTTTATTTATAAACTGTTTCGTTTCAGAAATCAAACATTTCATGTAATTCTGATCTTCCAGTGGCATCCATTTATATGCAAACTCAATATGCTCAAGCTTTTTCTCAGTCAGAGATTTGGGTTTTCTGTTATCGGCCGGAGCTACTACAAAATCAGCAGTGGAATTATTTATGGGAACCACTCTTTGTTTCTTCCTAGTACTGCTGGTAACTTTACTAACATTGACTGTAGAAAATTCGGTGCTGTAATCATTCAGCTTATACTGAACAGTAAACATGTCTCCTTGCACAAAACGTAGTTGACAAACTTTAGTGTAAGATATTTTATTCATCATCAGCATCAACCTGTATGCGTCCACTTCTGGACATAGGTTTTCCTCAGCTCCTTCCATCTGTCTTGTGCGGCGTGCGTCCTCTGCTCCGTATTGCTTCTTGCCTTATTCTCCACTCTAAAATACGTTTTGTCCATCGGTTGTCTGATAATCTGGCGACGTGTCCTGCCCAATTTTCATTTTAACGCGATTTTTTCGATAGCGTCTGTTCTTTTTGTTCTACGACGTATTTCCTCGTTTGGGATTCGGTTTCTCAGAGAGACACCTAACATCTTGCACTCCATGGCCTCCGTTTGGCTCGCGGAGATAAGAATACGGCCGAGTTCAGAAGGCCCTGCCTGTCATAAGAGGCGACTAATGGGTAGGAATCGAGAGGTGTAGAGCCGTCGCTTGAGGTGTCGGGTCTGTAGAAACGCACTCGAGGCGCTTAGGCGTCACGGTCACCGGTCTACACTCCTAGTAACCGACACGAGACTCTCGTGGGCCACTCTACTCTCATTCCAAGAGAACCAGGCGAGGTTGAACGAGCTGGGCCCGTACACACCTCTTTTGGGCGTACACCACCAATAGGGGCATCGGTGTCTCGGCACGTACCCGCCTGGAGATTTAATAGTGGTAGAGGAGAGATCCGCGGCGGCGACCTGTCTACGTGCGAGGTGGAAATTCCTCTTCCTGCGTCACCTGTCCGCCCGTGTTAGGGGATAACGGATGGGTGAGGTAAACGTAACACAGGTATTACGGGAAGCCCCGCGATGCGTATGCACCGTGCCACCCTCATTTTGGTGTCGAACTCATAGGGGCAGTGGAGGCGCTAACTGCCGTACGCCGAAAGGCCAGGTAGACCAGGGTCCTGCCAGTTTTTATAATTGGAGGGCACAAAGCTATGGCACTCCATAGCGATCTGAATCACGCGAATCTTATTAACTAACTTGTTTGTGAGTGTTATTAAGGTGTTTTATTACATTGTTACAATAATTTTTTTTGTTGTTTTTAAAGTGTGTTAACGTAACAAATATCCGTAACCTTCATAGCTTTTTCTATGCGAGAATGGATATTATTGAAAACCTGTATGCACGAATGAGGTATGGAGTATTTCATAGTTACCATTTGGATATTAGGATGTTTGTTCACAAAGTCAGTGATTGCTGCTGAGATCAGGAAGTTCCAGTTCTGAGGAACACAACTATCACTCCACGTGATTATCTCATTTATTTCCGGATGCTTTAAAACTACTTTCTCTAAAGTTTGTATTAGGGCACTAGACAAATCATTGCCTGATCTCCCACATAATGTTTCTGGCCATACTGTACAGTAAAGTGTGAGCTGTTAGATTGAATACATTTAATTTCTGTTTGTAAACCAGCACAGTGACTTCAGATTTAGGTAGATTTATGGCATTTTCCAGATCAAAACATATAATGGCACAGTTTGAGTTCTGTTTTTTTTTGTCATTTTCACGTTCTTGGCGCATTATGAGTTTCTTTGTAAAGTGGGAATGATATGTCTGTTCCTCTTCTGCATGCACAGTGTTCTCTTTTTTGGCCAATCTATAGTCCTCGCAGTCGTCACATCTATCCGTTTTCGCTTGCAAGAACTGTAGATTATGCTCAAAATTAAAAATGTGCCTATACAACGACAGCGTTTGTGGAGGTATATTATTTGCATTGCACATTTCAATGTACAAATCATACATTTTTTGAACGTTAAGTGTTGGGTCTAGATATCTTCTTTTTGAATCTTTCCTACAATAATGTGCCTCTACATATGGAAAAGATTGTATGTGTTGTGTTATTACTGCCTTTTCTTTGCTTGAAATGCGATCTTTGGTCCCTTTCCCTGTTTTATCAGAGTATGGTGTGCCTGAATTACTTTTCTGTAAATGTACAGTATATATGGGCTTTTGGCTTATGCAAAGCGTATTTAAGAAAAATGGCTTGCATACTTCCATTTTTTCATTTTCTTTCTCGAAGTAATACTCAAATGAAAAGGATTTGTAGTTTGTTTCAGTACTGCATTTTCTCTTAACTAAAATTCTCTTTGTACCATTTAGTATAAATGCATACTTTCCATTTTGGTCCAATGAGTAATACCTGTTTTTTGTCTCCAACCTTTCCTCGGGGTTAAATTTTTCATTAAATCGGAATCGACAACTTTGGTTGCAATCTGTCCGTATATTAATTACTTTAGCAGGCCTAGCTATACCTTTACCACTTATGTAGTTTTTTCCTTGTTAATAATTCCCCTTCCGTTGTGTTTTTTTTCCACATCTGGGGGTTCCGCTTTTGTTTTTGAGTCCTATTTACCTCCTTCATTGGGGTTTTTTGGATTCTGATTCGAAACTTGAGGTGGAACTGTTTCTACTAAGTAACAACTGGCAATATTTCCTACAAAATGTGTTTGTATGTCATTATTCCTACAAAATGTAGTGTTATACATAATATTTAATTTGTCTTACGTTCTTAAGGCAACAACTTGATTGTTTGAACCAAGAATATTATGAATGCTATTGACTCCTTCCCTTGGACTTGCTACACTTCCATCTAAAGCTTTAGAGGACTCTCCAGTTTCGAAATTTAGCCTAAAAATTATTTGTCAGTCAAGACAGTAAGAAATCTACTTCAATAATATATTTTTGTTTATAAGTTTTGTTTTATTTGTTATAACATTTCGCATAAACGTGTACCTGACACCCCACAAAAAATGTATTAAAATTGTTTTATACTTTTATAAAAAAAATTACCTTTTTTTTACTGGTACGTCATGAATAAGTACCCGTTGTTTCTCACCACAACTGGTATTCTCTGTGTCAGAATCACTAGAAATATTAACGGCAGCCAGCGACCGCCTAAAAAGGTAAGGTTATATTTTTTCCGAAATGTAAAGTACAATGTTTAATAGATTACCATTTCTTTCCACTGCTATTTTCTGGTATAATAGTTCATTTTCTCACTGTAGTACATGGAACCATATGGTTCTAACCTTAAAGCATTTCGTGCACGTGGAACTATATTTCAATGTAACTGTGGCACTATCTGTCAACGAATGGCAGAACTTTCAATACTATTCTATGCAGAATTCAAAGAACAATAGATTTCTGTTAAATCTATGCGCGATATATAATATATCGCGACGAGGTTACACTATATATATATATATATATATATATATATATATATATATATATATATATATATATATATATATATATATATATATATATATATATATATGAATATTGGTTTATGGGGATTACAAGTTTAAGATTAAGACGAACTTAAGAAAATATTTTGACAGACATGTCACTTCCGGTTATACCGGAAATTAACAACTTTGATAATTTAAATGAAAAACCCCGTATAATAATGCATTTTTACATTCTAATTAAAATAAAGGGTCCAGAATTAGCATCGTTTTTAGGCGTGCTTAGAATTTTCGCTACTAAAGAAATAAAAGGCCTTAATATTGATAAATTAAATAATGAAGACTTTCAATGTTTGGCTTAAATAACAAAAGAACAATTCGAGGAATTATTTACTTATTGTGATCCTGTTTTCGAAAACCGTCAACACAGATACATTAACAAAAGGGATTTATTAATGTTTCTAGGCAAGTTGAGACAAGGTTTGAGTGACAGTTTTCTCATGGTTTTGTTTGGTTATAATAGCAGACAATATGTTAGTATAATAGTAGACCGTGTTAGAAAATCATTAATTGAAAGGTTTGTTGTGCAAAACATTGGACCCCAAGCAGTACCAAGTAATCAATTCATTCAGCAATATACAACAGCTTACTCTAATATTTAATACAATCCGAAACCGAATGAACCAAAGGTAATCAGCAGACTTTAAAATTATTATGTAAAAAATCGAAATGTCGCATTTCTCTATGCATCATTTTTGAAGATAACTTGTAAATTTTCATACTAAATTGTTCGATATCACAAATAAATTTCTGACACGTCGATTTAATCCATTGATTCAATTTCTGCTAACTGCAGAAGCAACTGTTGATGGGAAATTTAATTGCAAAAATTTTACTTTTAATCTTTTTTTTTTTCATATATATGTATTTTTAGAAATATTTTGGATAAAGGTTGGAGAATTGGGTATTGTAGAATATATTTTTCGTACACTTTTTCCTGAATTTTCCACAAATTTTTCCACCAGTTGGTGGATTATCAAATACTATCACCCATGATATTGTTATTTATATACTTTAAACAAGCATTTGATAAAGTAAAAGGGAAGTAACTGTGTAAATCGCTTAAGAACTAGAAGAATTATCAGAAAAAAAAGTTTTGTTCAAACTTAATTGTGTTGCACTTATCAAAACAGATTAAAAAATGTACTATCAAAATGGTCTGGGAAGCTCTAAAAGTGTTGCAAAAGAAACTTCGTCCATAGTAAACGATCTTCGAAATAAAACTAACACAGCTCACATATTTTCTCTTCCAAACCCTGAAAATCCAAATGAATACTTCGTTAATGTTGGTAAAAGTATAACATCAACTATTTTGCCACAACAGGATCCCATTTCCTATCTCCCCAATTCAAAAAAGGTCTCGAATTCATTCTTTATAAGACCAGTTGATAAATCTGAATTGATCCAAACATTTAGTAGTATCAAAAGCAAATCTTCCTGTAGTACTGATGGACTTTCCATAAAAATTTTCTTAAATCTCCCAAAAAATGTGTAGGAAGTCCTGGTCTCACTAATTACTGATTTCTTTGAAAAAGGCATATTTCGAGAATGCCTAAAGACAGTCATTATTATTCCTCTTCATAAGAGTGGAGAAAAATCGAATGTCTGCAAATATAGACCTATTGCCTTATACCGGTCCTATCCAAAATTATTGAGTGACTTATAAAAGCCCGACTTATGTCCTTTCTCATTGAAAACAACATTTTATCACAAAGTCAGTTCAGCTTTTTATCTAATAAATGTACCAGTGTCGCTATGTTTACTGTACTACATGAGGTCTATCAAGCACTAAACAATAACCTTTACACTGCCACTGTTTTTTGTGATTATACCAAAGCATTTGATTGTGTAAATCACGACATTTTGATAAAAAACTAAATTTCTACGGAATTCGAGGTATTTTTTGAATTGGTTCCAATCTTACTTAAGGAATAGGAAACAACTAGTTAAAACAAATGATACTGACTCTAGTCACAAAGCATTGTATGTGGAGTACTACAAGGTTCAGTATTGGGTCCTCTACTTTTCCTTATCTTTATAAATGACTAATCACTAACTTAAAAATCGATGCAAAAATGTTTCTTTTTGCTGATGATACCAGTATTACCTGGAGGAACTCTAATATTGCAACTCGTCATGCAACTATAACTTCTGATCTACTTAAAGTAAAAAACCTGGTGCGGCTAAATTTACTCTCTTTTGACGTGGATAAGACAGTAGAATTATCCTATAAAGGAGTTCTTCAATCCTTACTTCTTACTAACAGCCAGATCAGTATCGTTGATTCTGTAAAATTTCTTGTTATTTTTATAGACAGCAGCCGTAAGTGGTCCCTTCATATCAATTTAGCATCTTCCAAAATAACATATTTTTCTTTGTTCGGGTCTCATCATCGATATGGTCTTCCTTTTTGGGGTTCTAATACAGCTGCCCAATCTGATGTTATTTTTAAATTAAAAAAAAGAACAATACGGTATCTTTTTGACCTAGTAGAATAACACAATGCAGAAGTTACTTCAAAAATTACGGGATTTTAATTCTTCACTCTTTATATATTTTAGAAACTGTTTGCTTAATTCATAAACACCTACATGTCTTTCCAGCAAGACTTAATCATTACTACTTCACCTGAAATTCAACTTTTGATCCCGTCCCGTTTGTGTATTTACCGATCCCGTCCACTGAGTTAGTAAAGAAATCTATATTATATTCGGCGAAACAAGAATACAACCATCTCCCTTTGCAACTTAAATCTGCAACTTCTTTCCTTAAGTTCCGTAAAATGACAAAAGCCTATCTATCTGAAAGACCATATTATTCAGTGGAAGAGTTTCCTAATGAATAACTAAGAAATTACAGTACGCTTATGTTTAAGTAACCAAAGTATTTATATATATATATATATATATATATATATATATATATATATATATATATATATATATATATATATATTTGGGTGTCACATGCAGCAACTTATAACAAAATAATGAAATATCAGACAATTTCCTCTTGTGTATATTTCCGTTTGTTGTTCTTTCCTAATGTGATCTGCATTTCTTTGAATTTCTAAGAAAGCATTATTGCTTTGTTCTAAACCTTTCCTCCACCCTTTTGCATATTTCATGATTAGAGCTGAAAAAATTAATATTAATTTGCGAACATAAATTATTTTGAAATAATGAAACTGTATTGTATAATACAACTAATCGAATGTGTTTTTTTATCTCCGATATGCGCAAAAAATTATCTTCTAAACACCCAACTTTTTATAGAATTGAAATCGTTTATTACATGTATAGGTTTCAGGTATCACTTTTCGAAACAAAAGATAGACAGAACTCTTTTATCCATCGAAAGATAAGAGTTTATTGTACTAGAGATAATGTAATCGAATACTATTATAAAATGTTTACATAAAATATACAGTTTCAATAACCTGTCACTAAAAATTTAACTGTAATTCTAATTTTATAAAAATGGTAAACCTTACTGTTAACGTATATTTACTTTCAACATTATTTCAGCTCGAGTTCAGTGCTTTAGCATTGTGTAAATTTTTAGAAGTACAAATCTTAATCTTTTTTAAAAATTTAAAATGTTAATAACCTTTGACTGATTAGGCAGATTTGACATTCCCTTTCAGAAAAGTTATTGCAGTAGAGTAGCTGCAAAAAGCTCAAGCAATCGGTGTTTATATTAATATCATCATCTTTAGTGTCATCTCTATTTCAAAATCATCTTAGTTCTTTTATTATTATAAATAAAACTCTATTAATACAATGAGAGGTATCTAAAGAATTCGTACAATTTCTTTTTGTAAATTTCTTCTTTGATCAACTTGTCTTTGAGTTAGAAATATCTAAATACTGTTCCTCGTGTAGTTGCAATTCTTAGTTTTCTGGTCTTCCCGTAATTTCCAATTCTCTTTTTGTCTAAATTTGTTTGTCTTAGAGTTTTATCATTTATCTAGTGAGGCAATATTGCATAATTTGAGTCCGTGTACATTGACTTCAGATCTTTTTGATGCCAGTGTTCCATAGATAATTATAATTGAATCATTTAATGGAATTTGCCTTGAATTCGTTAGGCGAATGGATCTAGTAATCCACAGTCATATATCCAACCACACACACATTTAATGGGATTATTTTTACTCGTATATGCTTTAACTACCTACTCAAAATTCCTTCCTTCCGCCACTAGCCTCCTTTTATTTTATTTACCCACTGTACTTTTCTCCATTCACCTCTATCTATTTCCCCATGGCTGTCAAATAATTTTTTTATCACTAGCTGATCTTTAGCAGTTTTATAGAATTTGACTTCCAATTTCTGTCAATTCAGTCTTTCTGTCACATCTTACTACTCTTTCTGATTAGTCCATCCCGTTCATCTCATACAAGTCCAGAGAAATAAAGTTTTCACGCGACTTTGACATGGCCAGGTATCCTGACAATTTTTTTGAGTTTTATTTACCTCGGTCACCCAAACCTTTATGTCGCCTGCAGTGGGTTCGGTAGACTTTTAAAATTATTAACAATTCATTGTCGAATATGCACCATTTTAATAACTTTCGTCTACCAGTAAAAAGTAAAGCATTTTGATCGGATTTGGTGGTAATCATTTTGAATCTTGACTTACTAATTTGTTGCTTAGAAAACTGTGAAAAACCTAAGAATTCTTATTTTCAATAAACGTTTAATAACTATTGTAAAAATGCACCTACAACCTTGATATTGCGTGGACAGTTGAGACGTATAGTCTTATAGTGATAAAAATGTGGTTGAAGTTTTAGAGTGATTCATCAATTAGTTTAACAGTTATTCAATCTGTTTATCCCAAATATTTTTTTTTTGAGATAACATAAACTCCTGGACAAAATTAACGCACCACTCATATTTTTCTCAATAATCTTTATTTATTGATAATTTATCGTACGACAAGTTGCCTATCGACCTTGTTTGACAGTGACAGTTGTTATGTAAGCTAATAATGGTCGTGTTTTAACAATAATTTGTATTAAACTTCGTTTTAGACTAAAAGTGAGTTAAACTTTTCATAAAAAGTGCCGATTAAAGCAAAGTGCTTGTGAGGAACAAGCTTTTTATGGTGATATTTTTCATCGCATGCATGTTTGGAAGCTCATTTGCATAAAAATCAAATAAAAAAATGAACCACCAAAAAATTTGTCAATGAAAGAGGCAGTGCGAGCATCGACTCTCCTAGATGAAGGATATTCAATACGATACGTTTCAGGTTTGTTAGAAAGACATCATTCCAGCATCAGTCGCAAGGTGAGGCGATATAATGAAACAGGGTCGTACCATCGAAGACCAGGGCAAGGGCGAAAACGTTGCACTAATCAAATTGAAGATCGTTTTTTGAGACAACGTGCTCTCAGAGATAGGAGTCACCAGCAATTTGCTAAAAAATGAACTAGCAGATGTTCAAAATGTCGATGTCGATTCCAAATGATTGGAAACGAGTTCTTTTTTCCGATGAGACTAGAGTAAGCCTAAAAGCTCCAGATGGTCGTGAGCGTGTCTGGCGAAGGCGAGGAGAAAGATCTGCCAGCTGCAATATCTCTCCTAAAGTACCTTTTGGTGGTGGCTCTAAAATGTTTTTGGGGAGAATTTGTTTTGAAGCTCGTACGGAGTTGGTCCCCATACGTACGAGGTCTATGAATGCCCATTATTGCTTAGGCAACATTATTGTCGAACATGTAATGCTTTTTGCCCCGTTTCTTGGACCTAATTTTTTATTCATGCAAGACAAGCTCGTCCTCATGTGGCTCGACATGTTGATATTCCATTATTAGAGTGGCCACCTAACAGTCCGGACATGAATCCCATAGAGCATCTATGGGACTATCTCAAAAAAAAAAGATTCGAACTCGTAGACCCCCTATTGCAACCAACTCATTGAGGCAGTTATTGAAGAATGGGAGAATATTCCGCAAGCTTTTGTTGAACAATTGATATCAAGAATGCCTCGACGCATAAATGCAGTCATAAGAAGTAGAGGAGGGCCTACACGGTATTAGTGTTGACCCAGATGCATTTTATTGTGTTACTTTACTGTTTTTTTTTTCTTTTTGCAATTTGGAGTTATGCTAGCTTATTTACGCATTTCCGGCAAAAACAAATTTTAAAGAAACAATAAGGCAAATTAAGGTCATGATAAAGTCTGTTGGACGTGTTTGTAGGTGTTTATTATTATTTCAATGTAACTTAGTTTTATTTTGTGTTCATATTGTAAATATTTAGAAATTAAAGTGGTGCGTTAATTTTGTCCAGGAGTTTAAGTTAAAAAAAGGTACAATGATTCTACGAATAGCGTAAAGAGAGAGAGAGAGAGATAGAGAGTTATTTCATAAAATCAATTTAAAAAAGGTAGAAAAACCATTTCCAACATTGCAATTTTTTGCATATAAACATTTAGAATAGAATAACATTTTCACTAATTTCCGGGGAAAAATTATTTTTTCATATTCGGAAAGTGTTTAATTGTTTTCATAAATTAAAATAAAAGTTCTCCTACGACAATTTAGGGACGAAGTTAGTCACTTTTGAAATTCATAGCTTGTTTGGTTATAACAACTAAGAAATCGTAATGAGCGGCATTTGAAATATCAAGAACTGACCTTTTATTATACAAAGTTTGAAAAAGATTTCCTTTGAACGGAGTCGTCTAAAAAGCTTTAAAATGTGGAGCTACAATGAATTATTGATGGCAATTGCCCAATATCTTAAAAAGCTCTTATTGTAGATATTTATTTCAACATAGTGAGTTCAAAATATAAATGATAATTTGCCAGACTATTATAACCGTTGACAATATTTGTATGCGTACTTGAATTGCAAAAACACTTCTAATCTTGAAATAACGGCCAAATTGAATATAATCGTCGCATATTTCCGATATGCATAATTATGGAGTAAGTCACGTCGTAGGGCACTGGCATCGAAGGGCGTAACGTCAGGGCATTAGAAATTTATATATTTGTTTAAATAAGTGTAAGTTATAATAACAATAAATAATGTGAGAAACACCACGTTAAATATCTTCAGATTCTAAATACACATATTGCCGGGATACAATATTTACAAAAATTGTGCTAAGTCTTTCTTAGTCCAAGAAATGTTTGTCCAAGCTTATATTCAAAAACCACTGAACCGATTGCAATAAAATTTTGTGAAAGTGTAACTGTTGGTCCAACTTAGGAGATAGGATATTTTTGATCTCGATGACTGACCCTTATTTTTTTAATTATAAATTAAAAATGTTTACAGTGGTACTTTATTTAAACATAAAGTGATGTTTAACAAACGTTATGCCATAAAAATATAAAGAAATACGAAAAGTACCAAAAATATCTTACCCTTTGACATGATTCTCAAAAACACACTATTCGAACTTAACTACATACTGCTCAGCGGAAAAATGAAATTAGATAGAAAAAATATTCCTATTTATAGAAAAAATATTCAAAGGGGAAGATAGTGATATTTTGTGTGTTGTTAAAATTAGACGCAACTATTATAGTGGTCCTTAACGGGAATATTTTCAAACAAAACGGCATGTTTTCGGTGATATTGGTTACTATATTTGCAAACAAAAGCCACCGACAACTTTAGTCAAAACATCGAGGGTAGTTCTAACGGGGAATTATATTATGGCAACGGTAACTTTAAAAGGTTTATTACGGGTATTACAGCTGAACCTAACGGTTGTTTTTTGCGTGTTTTTTAAAAAGTTTAATAAGATCATTTTACAACCTATACTCGCTTATTTTGGCATCAACTGTTGCCACCCCTAGACTTTCCCTAATGCACTCATTCACAGTCATATGCATTTGTTATTCTTTCTTATTAACTGTCTAATTTTCGCATATTTCGTCTTAGGATTACAATAATATTCCTTATTCCCAACTGATCAGGCATTATTTAGATATATTTTCACTCAATACTGCTTCTTTAAGTGATAACAATTATTACATCGTAAGTATATAAAATTTATTACGCACCAGTTTTTATTAAACATTAATATTGTGGTACAACCATATAAGATGCACGTGTTAGAACAGGCAATAAAAATGTAATGTTAAGAAAACCAAGGCCTTCGTAATAACAATTAAAACATTTCCTTAGATAGATAGAAGATATTTGTATCCTTAGACTATTTTAATGATTTGTTTTCCAAGTTTTACTAAATCCTTGTTTAAATATTTTCGACACAGTTTACGGTTTAAATATTTTTTTTATTATACTTACCATAAACAATTGACATATCAAGATGAATGTTAAGATTAAGTCGATTTAAGATCGGTTAAAGAATATGCTTTGAAAGTAGTAATATCTTCAGCTGCTTTTTTCATCGTCTATACAGGGTGTTTAAGAAAAACCACACGTTAACATCCTGTATAGTATCCTACTGTTTTTGCTTTGCTAAATAATTTAATATAAATAATTACCAAGTTATTTAATAAAAATTGAAAAATTATAGTATGTTCTTGATTTAACTGATTTATCATTTATTTTACTTTTGGGATTTGTTTTCAATTTTGAAAATTATATTAAATATGACCAAATAGTTTATATTCGTTCACATGCGTCACGAAAAAGGCTTTTTATTTGCTAATTGTTCTGGTATATGTCAATATTTTTACCGGTGTATGTACTCGTATGACATTTGAGCATCAAGTCCGTTTTATTTTAAAATCGCAAAAAAAACAGATTTACGTCTTTACCGAACATTTATTGCAGGTTTTGTATGAGTAATAATTTTTATTTGATTCAAATCGGTTATATTTAAAACTAAAGTACAAAAGTTATTCTGAGTCGTGGTAATTCGTTTTCTATAAGCGTACCGCTACTGTGTGTGTGTACAAAAATAACTTTCAATCGGAACATACAAGGAATTTCCTTTAGGATTAGTCACTAATGGATAACGGCCTTAGTTCCTGTAAAATAAACGTGTCTATTAAATGTATATTAGACAGGGTTGGACTAAACTGATAATAATATAGTATCATTAGTAAATTAATGGCGTATTGTGACTATAAAAATCGTGACTACAATTTTTATGAACAAATCAACCAAGATGAACACAAGTTATAAGAATAATTTGAAGTCATAAAAAATAGGAAAAATCCTAAAAACAGACAATATATTATAGCAAGGAGTACGACCGTCAATGAATTTAAAATGTATTCAACAGGTGAATCTGTCATTTATACTGTCAAATAAAAGAAGTCAGCTACTTCATTGATTTAATAGAATACGTTTCTCTTTTTTATTTTTTAAAAGCTTCCTCAGTTCTCTACAGAAATAATGGTGTAAGTTTATAAGTAAAAAAACAACAAGGGTGGAATATAAATACTGTTTGGTTACTCAACATTAAAAACAAACGGCTGAACTGAAACAAAAATCTGAAATAGAGCATTACTGTTCATTAATTTAATTATCTGATGATATAAATTTGACAGACAACTTCATTTTGAGATTCTACATAGGTAAAACGACACTACGTCTTCATATTCGGACATTTTCTGTTGTTGACCGAGAACATCTTGTAATGCACTTGTCTATTTTATTCCTACGTGGGAGGTCAATAAGGGTTTAGAGAGTTACGCGATTGTGAAGGGCATTAAAGATAGAATTTAGAGGATTGCTGGAATAATTTGTTCGATATGGATATAGGAACAATTTTTGAGTATTTATTTAAACAGAAATTGACTTAAGTTATCAATGTCAGTTCTTTTATTTACGGCTGTTGGATGTATTAGAATTTGTCACATTTCAAGGAGGAATCTCTTTTGATAATTTTGTTGTTGGCAAAGTATTTTGACGTTTGTGAAGTCGATTAGGTATTTTGTTGAAATACTAGGGCACAAGAGGGTTTGGAAATCCTAATTTTGCTTTTGTGGAACGTTAGTCGACCTTGAAGAGAGCGGCTGGTCTTCCCAACGTAGCAGGACTTGCACTATGATAGAACATTAGTTTGTTCTAAAGTGGACAATTATTTTGTTCTAAAGGGGAGAAATCCTAGCACCTGGAGAAACGCCAGACCTTCAAAAATTCCTCTCTGAGATGTTAATTGACACAACCTTGGATCTCTGTTGTCAATGTAAATTAATGATTCTATTTTGTTTATTCCAATCGATGCTTTTAAGTCGCAATTATTACGGAGAAAACGTTATTCGGTGCAATTAAGGATGTATAAACAAACACTTGCAGTATGTATTTTCGTTCGAAATTCAAGTGTTTCTTTTTCGAAGATTTTTAATACGTAGATTAAATCCTTATACAGGATAGAACAAAAAAAATGCTATAATACATTCATTTCGTTTTGAATTTTTAAAATTTTTCGGAATCCCAGCAATATTGTTCTCAAGCTTTTTTCTCGTGGCATCTTAATGTATTGTATTTTGAAAACGATTTTCGAAGTGAAAATCGAAACGTCAAATAAAGTTATTTGAAAGTAAAATTATGGCCTATTCCCAATAAAAATAGTAAGTCTTCTTTTTACGTTATTTCATGATAAAAGTTTCGATTGCAGGTTAATTCAAATAAACCGTCTTTTTCATCAGATTGTAACTCTGGTTGTATAGCTGCAACTATTTCACTAGACTATTTTTAACTGATAAAACGTCATAGCAACGCCACGTTTTCTACTGACAAAGCTCCTTCCTGCCCTTGATTTCTCATCGACAAAATTATGAGAGATCCGTCACGAAGGTGTCTGGTAATTCAATTGTTGTCAGTTTGACAAACGTCATTGAGGCGTAATTAATTTTGGACAGATATAATGAATCCAGACGAAAAATCAAGGTTTGGATGCCAGTCTGGTGAAGAAATCAAAAAAATGGTTTCGGAAAATGTCCCATTGATTACGCAGAGGTCCAGAAGCTCTATTTAGACCCAATTTTTGGAGTTCCTACGGGTGAGTAATTTTACGCTTGAAAGATTGACTACCATAAAGGAACTAGCAAAAATTCTAGAGGATTATGCCTTTAACATGAAAAAAGGCAATGGCGAAGACTATAAAGACTCATCTGTAAACTCACTGTGGAATACTACAGCAAAAATGGTACAACAAATATATTTTAAGGAGTACGGCATAAAAATCCACCCTTTCACAGATATATCTTTCAAATGTGCAAGAAAGTGTTCAAGAAAAAAGAAAACTTAGTTCAAAAGCATTATCCATCGAAGAACTATTAAAAATCATCCAAAGCTACGACGAGGAAACCCACGAGGGAGCACAAAAAAAGTTTTTTCACTTTTGCTTATTTGAACTTGCTTGGAGAGGCAATGAGGCCGTAAACTGCAAGATTCACTTTTTCCAGAAAAAAATTGATGTTATGGGAAAATTTGCGGGTCGAATTGAATACAACAGCATTTTTTCCAAACAAATCAAGGCGGTTACCAGATATTTACAAACAATACAAAGCATTTTCGATAGTCTAAAGTTTATATTTTTATTAGTTTTTGTTTTTACAAATCAAATGCATGACATATTTATTTGTTTTTCAGAATGAAAAGACGCCGATTAAGGCCCAATCTAGTCCGTATTCCCTTTCGCCCCTCAGTACAAGTAGCCAAAGACTTCTTCGATCTCCACACAAAGCGACAAGAAAGATATCTCGAATTCCTTTCAAGGTACTGGATGCACCCGAACTCCAAGACGACTTTTATCTCAATCTGGTCGATTGGTCCGTACAAAACGTTCTCAGCGTCGGCTTAGGCAGTTGTGTCTATTTATGGTCTGCGTGTACAAGCCAGGTAGGTTGTATTAGTAGATTTAAATATATAGAGTGGACTAAAAGTCTGGAAATGCCTGATTATCTCTTTAATGGATAGTTATACAAAAACAGGAATACACCTAATGTGCAACATTTTGAAGATTTGAAATTTGATGTTTTTAACGTTGCCAGATTAATAATTAACTTTGAGTTTCTCTAGAAATTAATATGGATTCATCGATAATTCTTTGCCTTAACTCTGCCACACTTGCTGGTTTAATTTTATAAATTCTACTTTTCAATTATCCCCAATAAGAATAATCTTTAGGATTCAAATCGGGTGAACGAGGAGGCCATTCTTCTTCTTCTTCAAGTGCCATCTTCGTTCCGAAGGTTGGCGACCGAAATAATTCGTTGCTGCTACAGCTATACCATTCCCGTAGATTCTTTAGCCAGGAGTTTCGTCTTCTTCCTATGGACCTTTTTCCTGCTATTTTCCCTTGCATAATTATTCGAAGCAGTTCATATCTTTCGCCTCTTGTAATGTGTCCCAAGTATTGCAGTTTTCGTTTTTTGATCGTAAATATGATTTCCTTTTCTTTATTCATTCTTTTCAAGACATCGACATTTGTGACTCTCTCGGTCCATGATATTCTCAGGATTCTGCAATACATCCGCAGTTCAAATGCCTCTAATTTTTTTTTGTGGTATCAACCTTTTTCAACGGATGCCATTCAATAGTACCTAATTTGCCAATCCATCGTTTGAGAAATATTTTTCTAAATAACGCCGAACATTTACACCAAAAAAACTAAAACCATATTAAAATATGATGAAGAACATCATGTGAACGTATGAATTGATTATTTTTATTTCCACCAGGTGACCCGATTATGTGATCTGTCAAGTGATGGAAATGTAGTTACTTCAGTAGCTTGGAGTGAACGAGGGCATTTGGTGGCCGTAGGGACACATCTCGGTTACGTAACGGTATGGGACGTAGCAGTCAATAAGCAAGTGAACAAATTGGTAGGACATAGCGCTAGAGTTGGTGCTTTAGCATGGAATGGTGATGTATTGAGTTCTGGGAGTAGAGATAGACTGATATTACAACGAGACACCAGAACACCACGTACGTATTAACCATATATTTAAAAAGATTTAGAAAAAATATAAGTTGTTCAAATCTTTTTATGTAGCATATCTTGAGTTTTACAAGCTTCTTTATGAATTTGATATATACATGCTTGTAACTTCCTTATATCTTCTTTATGACATAATTACATCAACCATGAGTAAATTAGGACCCCTTTCCATATCAGTTGGCCCAACGTTAGATTGATAAGTAAATTAAATTTTAGAGAACAAAAATAAAAGCGCAGCGTAAATTTTAGAAGTTTTAATGCATAGAACAACATTTTTGAATTTCCTAATTATAGAAAATATTTTATAACGTAATGAAAACTATTGATTAAACAGAATAATAATAAATTAAAAAAAAAACGTATAGAATATTATGATATTAACAAAAAAATGTGAAAGTTTACCACTGTGTTGTATTCCCTTTATTTTTAATGACATCCACAATTCTTCGAGGCATAGTTTTTACCAAGTTCTGACAAAATTCTAATGTAAACGAATTCCATATTTCTTGCAATTTTTCCTTCAATTCGTTGGCGTACCTGGTCTTTTTTCATTTCGCGCCACAGTCTCTATCTGGGTCGGGACTGTTAGAAAACCATTCCAGAAGTGGTATGCCATGGTCTTCAGTCCATTTAAAGTCCTTCAGTCCTCTTTTTTGAGGTATCACCACCTGCGCCGTCCTATTGGAAGACAAAATCTTCCGCTGATTTTAAACGGTGTTCCATAATCGGTAAAAGAGATTCTTCTAAAATATTCAAATATTTGTCCGTGTTTACAATCCCATCGATAAAATGTAACATTCTCACACCTTTAGACGACATGCTGTCCCAGATCATGACAGATGCAGGAAATTTGACTTTTCTCTTCAGACAGTCGGGATGGAAAGCTTCATTTTTCCTGCGAATGACGCAACTCCTACTGTCTCCAACACACACTTCAAATCTGGACTCACCACTTCATTGTATTGAATCCCATTGCGACTGAGTCCAATATTTATGCTCTATTGACTATCTTAGTCTATTTTTCTTTTGTTGTAATGTTAAAAGTGGCTTTTCTTTAGCCTAAAATAAAATGAAATTTATTAAAAACAATTTGTACTAACTTTTTCAACTATAAAACTTACTTTGTAAGTACCAAATCCTAATTTGTGGGCCTCTCGGTGACATGTTAATGTAGAAACCTGTTTTTAAATAACGTCACTTCATAAAACGCTTAACTCCATATAATTTGCTCGTCGATTTTTCACTATAATGCGTCTTAATGCCCTTCGATCTCCTTCGGTTATTTTACTTTTTCGTACATTTCTAGGTTTTATGACGACCGAACCTGTAGTTTTGTCTCTCCTGACTTTATTTCTTACACTATAGAATGACAATTGCAAGAATTGCAGAATTAAAAAATCTTCTTTCGAAATTTTCTCATCGATAACTTTACCTCGACCCATTGTACAATCCACAAACGGCAAAAAGCTTTACAATACTACAAAATACATTTGACATTAACTAACGATATTATTGTTTTGATCTCATTTTTCCATAGCTACCTCTGGATTTAACGTAATTATTAAAAAATCAACGTATGTTGACATAAGTGAATACATAGCCAGGGTTTAGCAAAAATTTTTTTATTGTTGAAAATAAATAAAAAAACCATAAGGGTAATGTTTTTAATGCCATAATAATTAATATGGGATCTTATAAAAACATGCAGAGTATAATTTGTTTATGGTCATCGACTTAAACTGCAAATTCCATAGATGGGTCAGCTGATATGGGAAGATATACCGTGTCACACTTTTTATATGTATTAGTTCATGTGTTAAAAATGATACCATAACTTCTGTACTTGTTTACTATTGGAGGACATTTCTATCTTCCCGATGAACAGAAATTTTCTCTTAAGAAAAAAGCGGAAAGCCGAACGCGTTGAAACTCCAGAAGGCTGGGATAACCTCATTTTACGAGCAAGAGCTAAACCAGTCTCCTTTTAGGCTTATCAAAGTAGATTTTTGATATAAAAAGTGCAACTGTCAAATTTTTCTTAAAATATCCAAAACCACCTATTAACTTAAAAAATGTGAGGATGTTAAACATCTAAAATACTAACAGATGCATTCTTCTTAAAGATTACGATAGTGGTCTGTGGCGTTCATCACTTGTACCATCATAAATAAAAACGAAATAAAATTGCTGCATCCAAATGCTCTACCAGTACCCATTAACAAGACAAAACTTTATACTCTAGAAAAGCTTCTTCTTTTTTACATGACTACAGCAACAGAACATTTTATGAAGTCTTGATAAAAAGCCAGACAACCATCATAGGACCTGACAGTTTTGATAAAACGGTTGACAACACTGATAAAAGCAGTGGCTGCTAAGAATGAGTATGGTAGTAAAAAAGTTTTTAATATTTGTCAGAGTTTATATTTAGTTTTTAGTGGTTGCATTCAGGACACTGGTTAGTTTTTCTTTTAAAAACCTCACATGTGGATGTATTTTGTTTAGTTTTTATTATTCATAATACAAACTATCTTATATTTTTTTACACCAACTAAATATATCAATAAAAGAATCTACCCAAAAATGGTAATGCCGGAGAGTTTTTTTCATTTTCCCAAATACGCTAATTTTTGGACTCTTTCTAGAAACGCCTCAATTATAACAAAATGTTGGAAATAGAAATATTCTGCACTATTATCTTATTTGTTTATAAAATGTAGGAAATTTCATCTACGTTTTAATTTTCTAGTTACAATACAAATGTTTCATCGGTCGACTTAATGTTATGATAATAATTAATGAAAACATGACTTTACATAGCAACTTAATTATTTATAGATCCTTAGATATTAACAACTGCATACCAAGTTGCAGTATAAAATCAATAATAACTAATAATGCTGAACAAGCCTGTGCATGTTTACAATAGAAGCATGTATAATAGATGTCGATAATTAAACATTTGCAGTTGAGATGTTGATTATTATTATTGAGTTTATAACTATAAACAAAGAATATGTAATCACTTCAACTGTATACACACGTTATTGCATCGATAAAATTCCGTTTCTATAAACATATTTTATTGCAGAACTTTGAGGACAAGGTCGATTACAGTCCAGGTAAAACGGATGCATATAATATTTAAATGCCTGCCGTGCCAATATTAATAAGATTAAAAGAGATTTGTAGCATAAATTGGTGAACATAAAGTCGAATATTTACTTTAATTCCTCAACTTTTCGCTTTTCAAGAAGCCCTTGGTCTTACTCTTCTTCGCTACTGATTTCTGACCATCACGGTTTCTTCATGTCGTCCCACATAGTTCTCATTTCTACACCTGTAGTGACCAACCCAAAGTTGAATATTTACTGAAATATGGTAATACTTATACTCGATTTAAGAAGAAAATAAAAAAGATTGATAAACAGATAATGGTTTGATTTTATGGATAAATGGCGAACTTCTATAAATAACTTCAAAACTCATTTATCCCTTTTTTTTTCAATAGACCAGGAAAATTAGCAAAAAAAGATGAACATAATGTAGGTAGATGGGTGTATAATACACAAAATAAAAATAAATTAAACAGTTCCGGTGGTGATTTGGGAGGTTCAAAGGGGGTGAAAAAAGTATGCATAGGGACTGCGAAAACACGGCCTATCGATCCTTTTGGCTTGAAGAGTTTTCAGCAAGAGGTGTAGAAAAGTTACCACAGAGATAACTGGCTTTCAAGCGGCTCTGGTGGCGGCCAAGCGTTCATAGCGACGTCGCTTTTTGATCCTTCGATGTCGGCTCTTCCTATCAGTGCGAAGCAGAATTCGCCAAGCGTTGGATTGTTCACCCATAGATAGGGAACGTGAGCTGGGTTTAGACCGTCGTGAGACAAGTTAGTTTTACCCTACTGATGACTCGTCGTTGCGATAGTAATCCTGCTCAGTACGAGAGGAACCGCAGGTTCGGACATTTGGTTAACGCGCTTACTCGAGCAGGTAATGGTGCGAAGCTACTATCTGTGGGATTATGCCTGAACGCCTCTAAGGCCGTATCCTTTCTAGTCAAAGGTGGCAACGATATCTCTTGGAGTTCCGAGAATCGAGAGGCTGAAAACAATGTGATTTTACTAGACAATCGTAGTTCGCTACGTTTGTCGCACGAGCCCTTATTTCCGTCGAGATTATCGGTTTACGGTAGGATCGATCCTTGCCAGTAGACCAGATCTTTAGACGGACGAACATGGGTATTATAATCTTTTCGATGTTGGAACTCGGAATTGTCTGTAGACAATTTTCCTTATTTTCCTTTGTAGATATTTCCTATCTCCCCAATTCAAAAAAGGTGTCGAATTCATTCTTTATAAAACCAGTTGATAAATTTGAACTGATCCAAACAATCAGTAGTATCAAAAGCAAATCTTCCTGTAGTATTGATGGACTATCCATAAAATGTTTCTTAAATCTCCCAAAAAATGTGTTGGAAGTCTTGGTCTCACTAATAAACAGCCATTAATATTCCTCTTCATAAGAGTAGTGAAAAATCGAATGTCTGCACCTACAGACCTATTGCCTTACTACCGGACCTATCCAAAATTATTGAGAGACTTATAAAAGCCCGACTTATGTCCTTTCTCGTTGAAAATAACATTTTATCACAAAGTCAGTTGGGTTTTGATCTAATAAATGTACCAGTGATGCTATGTTTTCTGTACTACATGAGGTCTATCAAGCACTAAACAATAATCTTTACACTGCCACTATTTTTTGTGGCTATGAAAAAGCTTTTGTTTGTTTAAATCAAGACATTTTGATAAAAAAACTAAGTTTCTACAGAATTCGAGGTATTTCTTTGAATTGGTTTCAATCTTACTTGAGGATAGGAAACAACTAGATAGAGCAAATGATACTGACTTAAGTCACAAAATCATTGTATGTGGAGTACCACAAGGTTCAGTATTGGCTCCTCCACTCTTCCTTATCTTTATAAATGACAACCCTAACTTAAAAATCGATGGAAAAATATTTCTTTTTGCTGATAATACCAGTATCACCTGGAGAAACTGTAATATTGCAACTCTTCATGAAACTATAACTTCTGATCTACTTAAAATACTTAGTCTCTTTTAACGTAAATAAAACAGTAGCATTATCCTATAAAGGAGGTCTTCAATCCTTGCTTCTTAATAATAGCGAGTTGAGTATCGTTGATTCTGTAAAATTTCTTGGCATTTTTATAGACAGCAACCTTAAATGGTCCCTTCATATCGATTTGTTAAGTAAGAAACTAGCCTCAGCCTGCTATTCAATAAGATCTGTTTCGAAGGAAATCAACTTAGCATCTTCCAAAATAACATATTTTTCTTTGTCCGAGTCTCATCTTCGATATGGTCTTCCTTTTTGGGGTTCTAGTACAGCTGACCAATCTGATGTTATTTTTAAATTACAAAAAATAGCAATACGGTTACCCTCAGTAGGGTAACACATTGCAGAAGCTACTTCAAAAATCACGGGATTTTAACTCTTCCCTCTTAATATATAGAAACTGTTTGCGTAATTCGTAAACACCTACATGTTTTTCCAGCTAGACTTAATCATGACTAGTCCAATAGAAATTCAAACTTTGATGTGTATTTATCGATCCCGTCCACTGAGTTACTAAAGAAATCTATATATTCTTCAAAAAAACTATACAACCATTTCCCTTTGCAATTTAAATCTAAAATTTCTTTCTTTAAGTTTCGTAAAAGAACAAAAGCTTATCTATCTGAAAAACCATATTATTCAGTGGAAGAGTTTCCGAATAACAGAGAAATTACAGTACGTTTAGGTACAAGCAACTAAAGTATTTTTATATTTGTGTATCACATGCAGCAACTTAACTTATTAGTTCGTAAGGTTTTATTATGCAATTTGCAATTTATTTAAATTTTGCAATGGATTGTGTATTTTATTTTGTGATATTGACAATTTATGTAATTTCACTAAATTTTAAATTGTTACTGTTATTTTTATTTTTGCAAGCTTTGTCCATAAAATTGTACAGTTTTCAGTGACAATAAAGCATATTTCTATTCTATTGATTATTACAAATCTCTCATAGATCATTGTCTACGGGTGCTATTGAATGTGTTGGTCTTTGTGATCAAAAAATATTATGAAAATTATTTTTCATCTATGTTAATTAGTAACTCTAAAACTCTTACTCCAGCTCTAAAAGTTATTCAATTTTGATGAAACTTGATGAAAATATACTTTAATATGCTCTTAATTATTACAATTTTTTTAGAAAAAAAAGTTTTCTATAAAATTAAAAAATATAGTACTTCTTATTAAAAAAAAAGAAAATACATACATGAAAATGGAAAAAAATGCAAACAATTACTTTTTCATTTGTATTTTTGCGGTTTCTTTTTATACTTGGTTTAAAATTATAAGAAAATTAAAAAAAAAACTGATTACACCATTCGCTTATACTGGAAAAAGTACTAAATAAATACTCTTTTATTGGTTAACAAAGTAATTAAATGTTAACTATGTAAATTTAATAGATGATATCATGGGCGCCGGCACCCCTCTAACGGGAAAGAAAGTACATAGCTATACATATATAGTTATATATTTTATATTGGTTAATACTATGCGTAGATGCAAACGCACCCCCTTGAAAATAATTTGAACGGTGCTCATGGGTAATGCTCGGATTTTGATATATATTTTTCCTTACCTACGTTTCAATAACTTTATTTCATGAATTTAGTAGTTTACTTCGATAAATTTAAAGAAAATCTGCTGATATCTCTTTCTTTCAGCTGCTCTCCCTTTAGTTCATTCTTACGGATGATTCTGAGATTGTATTAGTGAGAGTGTTACATAATTTTGTTTATCGGTCTTAATATAATTTCAAATTTTTTAGAGACCGTAGGAGAACGGCGTCTGGTTGGTCATCGTCAAGAGGTATGTGGGCTGAAATGGTCGCCGGATAATCAGTACTTAGCATCTGGAGGCAACGATAATCGGCTGTACGTCTGGAATATGCAGTCTTTGTCTCCGGTACAGACGTACACAGACCACTTAGCAGCAGTCAAAGCGATAGCCTGGTCGCCTCATCATCACGGATTATTAGCCTCTGGGGGTGGAACGGCGGATAGATGTATCAGGTTCTGGAATACATTGACGGGTCAACCCATGCAATGTGTGGATACAGGTAAAAAAACAATCTTTACATTTAGTTATATACCTAAAATGTACTCTGCGCGCGTTGCTACGCCACCAACTAAAATAAATTTTAAGGAAATACCTTACACAAATACTCAATTCATTCTGAGTAATTTTATCGATTTTGTTCATTTCGAAAACATTGTGACATTGCAGCGTTTCGTTTCAATTCGATATTTATTGAAGTGCTGTGCGATATACAATATCTTTTGTTTTTCCTTCTGGTGCGTAAACGAATAAATCAGAAGGTTTTCTGACGCGTGAGCAGGCCACATATCAGTTGTCCCAACGTTTACGTTAGATTGATAAGAAAATTAAATTTTAGGGAACAAAAATAAAAGCGCAGCGTAAATTTTAGAAGTTTTAATGCATCGAACAACATTTTTGAATTTCCTAATTGTAGAAAATATTTTATAACGTAATGAAAACTATTGATTAAACAGAATAATAATAAATTTAAAAAAGACGCATAGAATATGTAATATTAACAAAAAGAATGTGATAGTTTACGACTGAATTACATCCCCTTTATTTTTAATAACATCCACAATTCTTCGAGGCATAGTTTTTACCAAGTTCTGACAAAATTCTGATGTAAACGAATCCCATATTTCTTGCAATTTTTCCTTCAATTCGTTGACAGACCTGGCAGGATGTTTTCCCAAAGCTTTTTTCATTTTGCGCTACAAAGTCTCTATCGGGGACAAGTCGGGACTTCCAGAAGTGTTATGCCATGGTCTTCAATCCATTTTAAAGGTATCTATTAAAAAAAATCTTTTTTGAGGTATGACAACCTGCTTCGTCCTGTTGGAAGACAAAATCTTCCGCTGATGTTATACGGTGTTCCATAATCGGCAAAAGAGATTCTTCTAAAATATTCAAATACTTGTCCGTGCTTACAATCCAATCGATAAAATGTAACTTTCCCACGCCTTCAGACGACATGCTGCCCCAGATCATGACAGATACAGGTAATTTGACTTTTCTTTTCAGATAGTCTAGATGGAAAGCTTCATTTTTCCTGCGAATGACGCGACTTCTACTGTCTCCAACACACACTTTAAATCTGGACTCATGACCATTGTATTGAATCCCATTGCGACTGAGTCCAATCTTTTTGCTCTTTTGGCCATCTTAGTCTATTTTTCTTTTATTGTAATGTTAAAAGTGGCTTTTCCTTAACCTAAAATAAAATGTAGTTTATTAAAAACAATTCGTAATAATTTTTTTAACTATAAAACTTACTTTGTAAGTACCAAATTATAATTTGTGGGCCCGTCGGTGACATGTTGATCTAGAAACGTGTCTCCCAATAACGTCATTCCATAAAACGCTTAAGTCCATATAATTTGCTCGTTGATTTTTCACTATAATGCGTCTTAGTGCCCTTCGATCTGCTTCGTTTATTTTACTTTTTCGTACATTTCTAGGTTTTGTGAAGATCGAACCTGTAGTTTTGTATCTTCTGACTATATTTCTTACACTATTGCGTGACAATTGTAATATATTTGCGATTTCCGAATTGGATTTTCTATAATTAAAAGATCTAATAATGATTGAACAAATTTGTGTTATCGATAACTTTACCTCGACCCATTCTACAATCCATAGACGGTAAAAAGCTTTACAATACTACAAAATACATTTGACATTAACGGACAATATTATTGTTTTGATGTAATTTTTCCATATCTACCTCTGGATTGAACGTAATTATTAAAAAAATCAACGTATGTTGACATAAATGAATCCATAGCCATGGTTTAGTAAAAATTTTTTGTTGGAAATAAATAAAAAACCATAAGGGTAATGTTTTTAATAAATATTAATAAAAATGCCATATTAATTAATATGGGAACTTATAAAAACATGCAGAGTATAATTTGTTTATGGTAATCGACTTGAACTGCAAATTCCATAGGTGGGCCAACTGATATGGAAAGGGGCTCGTATGTATAGACCAATTAATTAATGTCTATGATTAATTTTATTTTAGGTTCTCAAGTGTGCAACTTGGCCTGGTCGAAGCACAGTTCCGAATTGGTATCGACGCACGGTTACTCTCAGAATCAAATTCTAGTATGGAAGTACCCCAGCCTTACCCAAGTAGCCAAACTAACGGGACATTCGTACAGAGTGCTTTACTTGGCGTTGTCACCAGACGGAGAAGCCATCGTCACAGGAGCCGGAGATGAAACCCTTCGATTTTGGAATGTGTTCAGCAAAGCGAGGTCTCAGAAAGAGACCAGATCTGTTCTTAGTCTTTATACGGGTATTCGTTAATATAAAAAGCTACGTAGTAACACGAAGGTACTTTTTTATTTTTCTTGGATCGTGTACAGATACGATTTAAAAAAAAATGTATTGGGTTAACTATCGGTTTCCTGAAAATAATTTATTTGTGGATCTGTCAACAAAATAGGCCCAGAAATCAAATTGTGATAGACATGATTTATATAACTTTATATATATTTGAAATAAAAGTTTTTACTAGTAAAATGGTCAAAAACATTAATAAAAATATGTATAATACATAAAAAAAGTAGTACCATTTCGTTAGTACTTAGAGACGTACTACAGAGTTGTCTTTTAGACTTCAACCTTTTTAATCGAATTGATTGAAGCCACAAATTTATTAAATTATTCCATTAGGAAATTACCAAATTAAAAAATGTTGTTTAATAACTACTGGAATTCGTCATGAAGTAGCCTAAATACAGTTCAAGTTATTGTCTAATAGTCAGTACATATAACTGGACCAGGATATTATACTACTTTATGAAGAACCTGTTCCTTTTAAAAGAGAATATTTCATTAAAAACATTTCACGGGATGGATAGTTTTTTAAACAATGAATCTTTTAATAGGGTGTCTAATAGTCAGTACATATAACTGGACCAGGATATTATACTACTTTATGAAGAACCTGTTCCTTTTAAAAGAGAATATTTCATTAAAAACATTTCACGGGATGGATAGTTTTTTAAACAATGAATCTTTTAATAGGGTGTTAAATAATAGTTAATATTTTTAGCTGTCTTATAGATACCAAAACTGTACAAAACGAATCAAAAAATAAAAATATACATAACTTTATTTAGTTATTTATATAATATCGGTATATATATATATATATATATATATATATATATATATATATATATATATATATACCGATATGGCAATTTTTCAACTACTGTATACGTTATTCAGTATGTGGAACAAAGATAACACATAATTGTTTGAATAGAAGTGAGAGGCAGTCACCATCTCGAAGGAGTAGGTATAACTTTTAAACATTGTTGCTTTATTTCTGTTACATCATTCCTTCTAAAATTTTAGTCCCATACATGAGTGTCAAATAATATTTAAATCCACTACAGTTCATTGTAGAATGAAAATTAATATTGTCCCAAAAAAAAAATTAAATAACGTAGCCATGTAATTGTTATTTTCTAATTGATTCTATCAATTACTTAATTAGTTAACAAAGAACATTGATTTAAGGAATTGATGTGTGGCAACAACGCATTATTCCCCTGACGAGTTGTAAAATTTTAAGCAACGCCTTCTTTCACAGTGCGAAGCGGCGATCGGCGATACATCCGGCATTCAGTAGTTATCAGACACTTACGAAGAGTGTGTAGTTCTTTGCATAAAATTATTTCATCATCAACTTTCCGTCAGTAAACCTTAAGAAAAACTCGAACACTTATATTCGAGTTTTAAATGCAATTCTTGTAGATTTTTAGCTGTGGTAGCTTGGAACTAAAACAATAATTAACTTAACGTTAACAAAATATAAATATTATTTTTATAAGAAAAAACCAACTACCAACAAAAAATTATTCTAAATAATTAAATTAAAATTAAAGGCATTTTTAAAAAAATCTCTAACCAATTAAATGTTCGAACAAACCACCATTTTGCGCTAAACAAAATCCGAATCTATTAACTAAATTAAGTCTCATTACATTCAACTGATTTGACTGTATCCAACTACAGAGTTGAACAATTTTTTCTTGCAATTCTGCCAAATTAATGGCTCGTTTGAATTCATGCCGATATAATTTTGATTTTAGCGTTCCATTTAGGGGGCCATTTTATTGTTCCTCGTGTAGAAATTAATCGTCCAGGGAATGTTGGTTCCAAATAATTTGTAACTCCGATTGCATTATGTGCTGGGTAACCATCCTGTTGAAACCAGACATCATCGAAGTTGACCGCAAGGTTTCGAACTGCTGGAGCATTTTCGAAAATGGACCAATTATATTATCTTTATAATATAAGTCCAGTCCACACATTTAATTTCTTTGGGTATTGTGTTTTTACAGCAATACTCTTAAAATGCTTATTTTCCCTAGACCAATAGCGGACGACAGATGGGTTATGACGTTTATGGATTGTGAATGAAGATTCATCGGAAAACAAAACATGTTTTAAAAAGTTATTGTTCTCATTCGATTTCTTTATCATAGTTTCACAAAATTCCATACGTTTAAAATGATCATCTGGAAAAAGTTCTTGGGTGGTTTGCACTTTATAGAAATTGTATCTATTTCGTTTTAAAATATTCCTTATAGTTCTTTCCTTTATGTTAACTCCGTCCGCAATTTGTCTACTCGAACAAGGCGTTTCTTCAGCAGTTAAACAAACTTGCATTTCGTGAGCTTTGCGTTCAACAGAGATTTATTTCGATCGTGGTTGATCTGTTGAACGATATTTCTTACAGATATTTTCAAGTAGCTGTATTTGAAAATATTTTTAAAAATTTGCAGTCGAAATGTTTTAATAATTGATCGGTTTTCCCTGTCGGAATTGGGCGATTTTCAAAAGCAGCAATTATTATTTCTGCAATAGAATGGTTCCCATAATACCATTTTACCATTTGAATCTTTTCTTCTCGAAAATATACTCTTGGCATCTTAATTATTTGCTTTCAACTCTTTACCACCACAGCTAAAAATCAAATAGATAGACCATAAACCTGCTGTATAGATAAACACCACCTATTCTTTTGAGGAGAAATCATGCACTCGTAGAGGGGTACGCCGTTTATAATATCTGTATGTCTACTGAAGTGCGTTATTTATTTAGCTCACGCTGTTGTCACATATCAATTTCTCTGTTCAGTGTTCTTTGTTATTTAATCAAGTAATTATATAATCGTTTAAAAAATAACAGTTTTGTAACAGTAAGTTTTGTTGGGGCAATATTAATTTTCATTCTACAATGAACTGTAGTGGATTTAATTATGTTTAAAAGTTAGACTCGCTATTCCAACATGCGTGGATAGTGTCTCACTGTTATTCAAACAATTAAATGTTATCTTTGTTCCACATACTGAATAACGTATACGGTAGTTGAAAACTTGCAATAGATATATATATATTATATATATATATATATATATATATATATATATATATATATATATATATATTAAATTATTTATTTAATTTCTAAAATTATTTATTTGGTTAAATTCTTGAGGGTTTTTATTTTAACTGGAAAATCAAATCGTACTTTATTTCAGAATTATTTTTTATTTTGTTAAGAACAAAAGAAATTCAATTGATTATCTTTTCTTCATATCTACCTGTATAGGCCAGGGCGAATCTATTAAAAAACGACTATACTGCGACTAATATCGTGTATTTTGTTTTCGAACAATTAATTTTTAGTCCGTTTGAGTCATCGCTCAATATAACGGTTTCATCTGCATATCTGATGATATTATTTAGAAATAAAATGAACAATTACATATTTACTTTATGTATTTATATCCTGACTCATTATGTATATGTTCAGTTGGATAAGGCATTTAAAATATACTTGTGGAATTATTATTTTTCAGAAACTCTCGTTTCTATATACGAAAAGTAAAAAAGTACCGTAGTTCTGTAAATTTATTTAAAATTTGACTTCCGTGAAGTAAATTCTTAATCCCCACCTTTTTCTTTACTCCTATTATACAATTTGCTTTTTATTTATATACTTTTTACGCAATATTATCAACATACACCTATTTGTTATTATATAATATTTATATTAAATGTTTATACTGTTTATTTTCTGGTTTTTATCACTTTTATACTAGGTATTCTACACGATTTCGTAACATATACAGCCTGCAAAGACAAGCTTATGCTTTCTTTACTTTTTAAAATGTTTAAAAAAAAATAGTAATAATAATAATAATATTGTGTTGAGAGATCCTTGTTTCTCTCTTCTCTCTCCTTGTGGTGAGATTGTTCCTGTGCCAACTGAATTTTTAACTCTATTTCAACTAGCTATACTCTGTTTTTTAACCAGGAGGAGTAAACTAAAAAGACAGATTCACACCCAAGAAAGTTACTAGAAAAGTCACCAAATACATCTTCTTTTTTGGGTTTGAATAATAATTTTTCGAATTCACTTCCAATATATATTATTTAGTATTTCTAATTACAATAAAAAAATGTTGGACTGTTATGAAAAAGGTGAAGAATTTTTAGAGTTTATTTATCACATTAAAGAAGAAAATCGTAAAAAGAACGTATATGAAAGCGATATATTCGTGATAAAATGGTATCTAAAATCTGGAATTTTACAATACTACTGTTGAAGTCTGCTTATATTCCAATACAAGGTAAAGTAATGTGCTAATAAAATTAGCATTACTTTAGTAAGTCTTGATTTTAACAATAACTATTCTGCAAAACTAACCTGTTGCCTGTTTTATTTTTACTAGCGTGGCTGTTATTTTCATTCCAGAATTATCAATTTTGATTTGTTTATTTATACATGTTTATAATGTATAAGCAAATCATGTTTTGTTTCTCATTTGAAGATATATGACCCAAATCTACCCGACATTTTTTAGGTGTAGAGGAATAATTACCACTAGTACTTGGAATCGAATCCACATTGTTATCTTAATAACACTAATATGTCGCTAAATAGTTCTGAAAAGAACTGTTTTTTATATAAATACAAACGAAATATCTAAAAATGTAAGGAATAACGCAGAAAATACAAAAAAATCGTCGATATAAATATTGAATTTTAAAATTTCACAAATGTCATTAGTGTCAACATGTCATAATTTAGTGGAGTAAACTTGCCTGTGGTTGGACCAATTACAAACAAGCATTATAGCGCGGAAAATTTGAATTACTCCTCCTGGTTAAAAAACAGACCATAGTGTCGATAGACACTAGCCAAGGGAAACCGACGGCTTTACGGACTCTCCAAAACACGGTGAACGGCGCTTATAATTTTTAGAAATGAAAATGTTCTTGCAGAGAATCAAACTCGTGCGCTCTGGCGTAGAAAGCCAATATATTAGGTGCTGAGCCACCTAAATAAAAATAAAATTTAAAAGTTAAGAAGTTAGGTCTCTTGTAGTTTAGTTATTGATTACCTTTCTCGTTCTACGACAATTTTTAGTTTTTCACTGATTTTATCGAATTATTTTAGTTTAGCTAAGGGAAACATTAGTCTACACCAGTAGTTCTCAAACTTTTGTAGTCGTAAATATTTCGAGGCACGCCAACCCTTGAAGCGATGTGGGAAACGACAAAAAATGGAAAAAATACAATTCTGAGGCTCATTTGATTTCAATATAAACTTTATTTCAGATCAATAAAATATAATACATTTGATATTCAAATATCCTTACTTAATGTGATGAATGAAACTGTTTCGATGATGTTTTCATTATATCCTTTATAATTATGGGAATCTTTGTAATTTTGACCCTCAAATCCCTTGATGCTTGAAGTTTGCTTCTGTATTTGTTCTTAATGTAAGCATATGCGGAGAAAGAAGACTCACAGAGATAAGTCGATGTGAACATACAAGTTTTTTCACTACAACCTTGCCAACAACACTATTTTCTGAATATACCTGCATCCAAAACTCTTCTCTGCTTCCTTCACGGTATTTGAGTTTTAAACTTAAGATTTTGAAAAACTTCATTTGTCTTTCCGACAGGTTTATTTGTTGGGTCGCATGAAAATAGGTCCATCATCCAGCTATATAAGTCATCTGAATCAATGCCAGGAAAATAGTTTACAATACTTTCTTCCAAACCTTGCAAATGAGCAATAACAATTTCAAAGAAGTTTATTTGAGGATTGATTTCATTTGTTATAACAAATTCCTGTAATCGAGAGAAATTTGTGAGGTTCGTCTTTTCAACACATGCTTTAAAATATGTAACTTTTTTACGCAAGGCTTTGATTTTATCTAATTGTGGTCCTCCGTTGCCTTGAAGTGAAGTGGTGGTTTTATTTTTTATTTCGAAGATGTCTGAAATGTATCCCAATTTTAGCAGTCGATTGACATCTTTTAATTCTTGGATGAAAGATTCCTCTGTAAATGTGATAATCAGTGGATCTTTTAGTTCAAATAGTCTCCCTAAAATTGTTCCACTCGATAGCCACGGGAACTCTGTGTGGAGCAAAAGATTGAAGTGATCCATACCCATATCTTCAGCGGTGAACTTGAAAAGGTGTGCTTGAAGCGGACGACTCTTCACATGGTTAATTGTTTTCACAGAACCGTCCAATACGTCTTTCAAATCTTGCGGTATCTTTGTATTTGCCAAAGAATGGCGATGTAAGATACAATGATTGCGGAAGGCATTTTCTTCCACTACCTTTATTCTAGACACCGCCCCTCCAATTTTACCAACCATGCAGCCGCTCCATCACTGCAAATATCCATACATTTACTCCACTATATATCATATTTTCTTATATACTTGTGGATAGCCTTAAGAATTTCTTCAACAGTAACATTACTTTTAAGCTCTTCACACATAAGGAGTCTACAAAGTCTGAAATAGTGTGAATTCTCTTGCTTATAGTGCTGTTTGACATCTGCACATTATCAATCTTCTTGGTCATATCTGGACCTAACATGCATTGTACGACATCCTTCACGCAAGGTTTAATCAGTTCCTCGTCAAAGGTATGGGGTTTTCCAGCTTTTGTAATATGCAAACCAACAATAAATGATGCTTCAATGGCGTTCTCGTTATCATTTTTGCAGACTCTTTCCATCATGCATGAGCCTGCCTGAAGAGATGAAGTTTGATGACGTTCGAAGGTTTCTTCGGCCTTATCGGCTAAACCAGGATGACTATTTTCCAAATGTCTTTTTAATTTAGATGGAACCAAGCACCCATTAGCAACAATTTTGTGACAATTAACGCATTGGCCTTCTGGTGCCTGTTCGTTGCCAACTTAAATAAAGCCATATATCGTGAGATAGCTAGGGTCATACCTTCTCATTTTGTCCCGAATTTCTTTTTGGTGAGGAACCTCCTTTCCACGAATTGAGGGACAACTTGGATGAGCTGGACTCGAATGGATCTCATGAACATTTTCATCTTCTCCATCTCTGCTAGTTGTCACTGAATCGGTTGACTTAGATGCTTCAGTGACTTCACTACATTTCCTTTTCAAAGACGCAGATTTCAGCCAATTTTCCATTATTCTGGAATGAAAAAAATGTCCCAAATAAAAGAGAGCAAAACATTGCCGAATATGAAAGGTATTTTCCAACCGTAATAGTGCAAGGCATATTTTATGGCAAACATAGAAACAAAAGTACATAATATACATATTAATTCCAATGAATATAATTACTTACGTCGTCACTTGTCATCTGCAGTTATATCTAAAACTTCCACTTTGAAATCTAACTCTAATTTTTACAAAACTCACTTATCGGCTTCAAGAATTAAACTATGGAATGAATGGCAGGTAGCAGTCGCGTGAATACACAAGTACAAATAGCCAACATGTTTAGATTGAACAGTGTCGCAGCGGCCGGTTGTTCGACTTGTCTTAAATGTTCCACGTCACCCTTAGCAAATGCTTGAGGCACCCCAGGGTGCTGCGTCACCCACTTTGAGAACCACTGGTTTACACGATTAGTTTACCAAAAGACAATAAAGTGGTAACTACTATTCCATCATCTACTTACCATTCCGTATTCATATATCGTCTTTAATAATATTTAGATAACACCTCTACCACAGAAATTTCTAGTTATGAATGTTATTCTAATCTATTCTACTGAATGAAGTAATCGCTTTGAAAACTCTTTAAAATTCTTCCATGGTGCAATGTTTTTATCTTTAAATTATTTAGAGTCTTTATTTTACAGTTATTTTAACAATATTTTTAATTTATTTACACTGACACCAAATCACAACAACTTAATTTAAATTCAATTGATTTATTACTTAATGCAACATTATTTCAGACTGATCTAAAATTTAAATTGTTCTCTATATCTAGTGTATGCCTATGCCTCTTCAGATGCTTTCTTAGGGAATCATAAAATCTTTACCTAAAACTCGACCGCTTGAAACCGCCAGCAAAGGTTCCTCAATGTCGGTGAACACCTCTTTTTACTCGTATGTTTTAGAAGGTCGGAGGTCATTGAACGCCTCGCTAATGTTTGAGAGGCAGAAAGCTAGCGTAACGATATTAAGGATCGAAATAATAAAATCTAGTAATTTTTAGCCTGCTTCAAACAATGGCACTGGTTTCAATGATTATGAAAAGTACTGTCTTTTTTTACATACTCCTTCGCAAATAGGAAACTGATGTCTACGTAAAAAATAATTAATATACATAAAATAATCAAGATTACTAAGTTTTTTTTAATAGCCAAAAACTTACTAATAAATAGCCCGATCTTAATTAGCACGAATAAACAAACCTTACAGGAACATATTTTAGATAATTCAGTGAAATACTTAACTTATTTCAAAAATTCGTTACGTTTGTTCGTGCAAAAGTCAAAAATTCTTTTTAATTCACTGGATTGTTTCGGAAGCAACTTTAATTTTCTTTCTAAAGGGATAGTACGTTTACATCGATATACGAATATTCAAATAGTCATAGTCAAATAGTCATTGCTACGGAGCTGATTGATATTCACATCTTGCCTTCATTTCTATCAAACTCCAATTATTAACATATAACAAAGTCCAGTTTTGGTGAGGTTTCGCCGCGCAGGTGTTAGAACGCACATGTTGACTATTTTGGTTGTAAATCATCTCAATGAGACAGTGGGGACCCAAATATGCCTACATAATAAATAATTACTGTAGTAAAGTCATACTCAATAGGCCTTTTCATCATAATTTTGTGTACGCGTGCGTACATCAATTTTTTTCCGTTGTGTATGTTCGAAACAAGCATGTGAAAGTACCTGTGAACACATAATTAAGATTAAAAAATACCAAAGAAAGGATAGATATTGAAAAAAAGAAATGCGAAACTTAAAAAAAAAGTACCTGAACTAGCAAATATTTTTTTAAAAATTGTTTACGTACTATGTTTTGGAAACAATCATGTTAAAGTACCTGTCAATAAATAATTAAGACAAAAAAATACCAAAGAAAGTATAGATATTT
Organism: Diabrotica undecimpunctata; assembly: GCF_040954645.1. Taxonomy (NCBI): domain Eukaryota; kingdom Metazoa; phylum Arthropoda; class Insecta; order Coleoptera; family Chrysomelidae; genus Diabrotica; species Diabrotica undecimpunctata. The sequence continues at coordinate 96,715,653 of NC_092809.1, forward strand.
AAAAAAAAAAACGAAAATAAAGAAAATATTGCCTGAACTAGCAAATAATTTTTTTTAATCGATTATTATTATTATGGTATCTGTACCAAAACGAACAACGAAGCGGTGTCGTTGTGGAGTATTTAAGAGTGATCTACACACTATAAATCATTTTATAAATTAGACAATACATATCATTTTATAAATTTTCCAAAGCTTTTATTTCTTTATAAACAATCTCGTGCCATACTTACAATATGTTATTATTTAGTACTATTCACTACATACATTTGTCATTTTTAGTCTTAAAATATTAAATGATTTATTTTATTGATTATACACTATAATTTAATATATTTCGGCATGTAATGAAAATCGACTAACACCATTAATTAGAATTAAAAATAAAAGATAAAGATTCCCAGTCATTGTTGTTCCAAACAGCACGAAACTACTGAATTGCTGCTGTTTAAACATGGCGGCTGCGCTTGCGCCCGTGACATGATGAAAAGGTCTATCTGTTATAGTTGTTGACTAAGACTGTTGCTACATAATACACATTATATATGATATTTATGAAGATATAGTATTACTGAAATTATTTGTGGCAAACTGTGCTGCATAAAAATAATTTGACATTACTATCAGAGTTCAATTCAACATTATTTCCATCAGAACAGTCATTTAAGTTTATAATTAGGGAATTTACTTCACTTTCTATATCTATATGCAGCTCTGTCTAAATCATCACCATAAGTGGCTCGACAATCTATTGTGGATCTTGGCCTGCTCACAAAGAAGTCGCCACTCCTGTCGATTCTTGGCAACTTCCCTCTATCTTCTGATCCTTATAATCTGTAGGTCTTCTTCCACATCATCAATCCATCTCCTTCGTGGTTGTCCTCTATTTCTTGTGCCCTCTGGTTATGAAAATGTTAATCTCTTCGTGTATTCGTGATCTGACATCCTAGCAATGTGTCCATCCCATCTAACTCCTGCACTCTGCGCTTTAACGAATTTCACAATATCTGGATCGGTGTATAACTGATGTAGTTCAAAGTTGTATCTTCGACGCCATAGCCCATTTTCATTTACGGCCCCAAAAATCTTTCTAAGAATTTCTCTCTCAAAAATCCCAAGAAGCCTTTCATCATTTTGAGATAAGGTCCACGTTTCAGCCCCATATATCAAAACCGGTCTTATTAAGGTCTTGTATATATTGAGCTTTGTTGCACGTTTTATATTTCTATTTTTTTAATGTTTCTGGAGACTGTGAACAGTTCTGTTTGCTATTGCTATGCGTCTTTTTATTTCGTCACTTCTTTGTTTCGTTTATTAGCGATCCAAGATATGTGAATTATTTGACTTGCTGAAAGGTATAGTTGTTAATTTGAATTCTCTATTGGATATTTCGGAGGTTTTTAGAATCTAACATATATTTGGTTTTTTCCTCGCTTACCACAAGTCGTAATTCACTTGCCGCGTCCGCAAGCCTTGTAAAACACTGCACCATGTCCCTCATACTTCTGCCCACTATAACTATATCGTCAGCGAAGGCCAGAATTTTCGTCGATCTATTAAAAATAGTTCCATTCATTCTAATATTTAATTGTCTGATTGCCTTTTCCAAGGCAATATTAAAGAGGAGACACGCCAACGCGTCCCCCTGACTTAGACCATTATTAATGTCAAAGAACATAGAGTTTTCTCCTTCAATTCTACGCTTACCGTTTGAATTGTTAGTTGGGTCACCTTACCTAACTTGAAGGAGGCTGCTTTGAAGTCGACGAAGAGATGGTGTGTATCTATGTTATATTCTAGTGACTTTTCTAGAATCTGCCTATGTGCTTGAATTTGATGTGTAGTTGACTTTCCAGCAGTAAATCCACATTGATATTGACCAACAATATCTTTTGTAAAATGTTAAGTCTTTCAAACAATACATTGCCGAAGAATTTGTACGCAGATACTAACAGAGTAATGCCTCTATAGTCCTACACTCCAGTTTATCACCCTTTTTATGCAACGGACATATTTTTCCCTTTAGACACTCTTCTGGTACCAATTCATTCTGCATATAAGTACTATTAGTTTATGGATTGCTGCAACAAGTTGATCACCACCTTTTTTATACATTTCCGAACAGATTTCATCGATTCCTGGAGTTTTATTGTCTCTTAGTTTTAGGATGGCATTGGTCACTTTTTCTCTTGCTGGTTCTTCACTGTGTAGTTGACGTTGGAGTTTTTGTTGATTTTCTTTGTTGTAACCTCCTTCAATATCGTTTATATTTAGATGTTCGCTGAAATGTTGTGCCCATCTGTTAAGAACTGAGTTTTTATCATGTAGAATTTTACCGTTAGTGTCTTTACAAATTTTTAATCGTGTTTTAAATTCTCGACGGCTATTATTTAAGGATTTGTAATATTTCCTCGTTTCATTTTTATCGACTAAACTTTGTATCTCATTGAGAGTGTTCTGTTCGTATTCCCTCTTCTTACGTCGATGGATACGTTTTATTCTCTTCCTAGCTCTGTCTAAATAATCAACTTATATTTGAATCATATTATATTGACATCTTTTTGCTAATCACGCTATATCATGTTATTTAGGAATAGTTGTGATTATTGATATTCTCACGTGTCTACTCCTAGAAGTAAAAAACTTAACTTTACCTTTTCTTTGTGATGAAATTTGTTTAATTATGCTTTCAGTGGTAGACAAACAATAGAAATATTGCTTTTCATTATTAGAATATTGAACATATTGTTAGTAGTCAGTGTCAATCCAGTTATTGCATAAAAAGCAAGTCGAGCGGTGAAGTTGAGTGATCAGTACGAAGAGTACCATCACTTCAATAGTGAATCGTGGCGAAAATACGACATTTCACGTACCTTATCATATTTGGCTTTTTACAGTATTATTAACTAAACAGTGTTACTATCTTTAGTAGTAGCTCCACATTCAACTTTCAATAGGGGTATTGCTACTTTCTACTTTAAAAATTTATACTTATTCAGAATTGTAGTTAATAATTTATTACCGAATAAAAATCGTAGTGCTTCACAGACCACTAATATAACTTTTCGGGTCTTCAAGGGTCTCTTTAAACTAAAAACATTTAAAATAATAATTGCACAAATTCTTGCTTTTTTAGTCTGTATATGTTTCGATTAGTCGTTAAGAAAATAATCATTTCTGATTGGACACAATATTAACGATGGGTGAATGATGTTTCTATGAAATTTTTTTTTGTTACAAAGTAACTTTTTGGGTTTGATTGCTTTTAAAACGGAATATATTAATTTTCAAATCATAGGCGTACATAAAAAGTATAAAATATATGTAATGTATTAAAATATATACATTGTTTTATAAGACTTTAAGCCATGAGTATATTATTTCCCGTTTTTACAGTTTAATGTTTTTGCTCGTAAAAACTCAATATAATTGTTCTCAAGTATTAAATAAAATTTAGTCATAATGAACGGGTATTTGTATTTAATATTTGTAATTTAGAAGAATTGTTACATAAAATTTGATCTCTATAACTATATTGACAAATCTTTGTTCAAATATCATTATTCATAGAAAATACTGACGCCTATGATTTGAAATGGGTTAGTTTTTGCTGCATGTAATGAAGAATGCTTTTTAAGGTTATGAACCTTGTTTCAGTCACTAGTATGTAAATAACTTGGTTAAAATGTTGTTCAGAATATTTTGTAATAAGGTTATATAATTATATATTTTCCTACAAGATGTAAATAATAGTTTATGAACACACAAGTAGGATAACTATAGTGGCAATATTATATGAAAGTAATTCATAGTTCAATAAAGACAACTATATGTGTTCTGTGGTTTTATTGTAATAAATGACAGTGAATTGGTAAAGGGAAAAGTGGTGAATTCATAGGTGATTTTGGTCTAGAGAAGAGAAATGAAAGGGGAGAAAGTTTAAAACTGTGTGTAGGGGAAAAAGAATTTGTAATACTAAATACATTCTTCACAACTACCACCAATGCGCTTGTATACTTGGGTCTGTCCGCAAGATCAACCAAGAAACATAATGTAGAATCAAATTGATTACATAATGGTAAACCAGAGATTCTGTGATGGATGCCTATCAGTTAAAAGTTACCGCGGTGCTGACATATCGTCAGATCAATCACTCCCGAATATATGTGAAACCTTTAACAAAATCAGAGAAAAACATCTAATAGAAAAGAAAGAAAGATGAAAAGTTGGATGAATGACAATATACTGCTAATCATGAAAGAAAGAAAAAAATCGAATAATGTACAACAATTTTCAAAGACAAATAAGAACCAAAATACGAAAGGCCAAAGAAAATTAGTTAAAATCACACTGTGAGGAGAGTTATTGGAATAAAAATAGGATACGTTTAATATGCACAAAAAGGTTAAACAAAAGCAGTTGGTCTCCCGAAAGCCAACACAGCTAGCAATTTACGAGATCAACAGGGGAACATCATCACAGATAAAAATCAAGAAATTTGCATATGGACCAAATACATACAAGAACTCTTTAATGAAAATAGGTCCAAACAACCTCCATGCTACATATGTAATAGCCACATCACATCAGATGAAGTGGAAAAACAATATCGCAACTAAAAGATGGTAAAGCTCCTGGACCTGATTTTGCATAAGCTGAACTCTGTATCAGTTGGGTCATGAGTCACAGACGCTACCTGCAAGAACATTGAGGCTTTCGAAATGTAGCTTTATGGTCGAATTATAAAGATATCTTACACTGACCAATGCAACAAGAAAAAGAGCTGTTAAACACAATAAAAACAGCCAAAATCGAATACATCATAAGGAACAGCGAAAGATATGGGTTGGTTGCTGTTGCTGCAATTAATTTTACAGGTAAAAGTAGAAGGAAAACGAGGACTATGAAGACGAAGGATTTCCTGGCTGAAACATCTACGTACGAGGTTCAACACAACAACAAAAATCTTTTCAGAGCCGCAGTTTGCAAAATACAGATTGCCATGATGGTCGCCAACATCCGAAACGGATAAGCACTACAAGAAGAAGAAACAAACAAAATAGGGTTAAATGTAGACCTGAAACCTTAGACAAGGAAAGTGAGGGGACAGATAACACTCATTTAATAAACCTTCGAAAATTCAAGCCAGTTTCGATGTGACCGCCATGTTTTGGTGACTGTACGTTGCCCATTACTACCCCTCCGCAGGGTTACCAGGTCTATTAATTTTTCAGTAGATCTACTGATTTCAACTTCAATTTACTGATTTACTGAAACACTATATCGATCTACTAAAAAATATGTAATGATAAAATCATGTGAAAAAAGTGGTCATTATGTCAGTGTTCAATTATAAATTTTGAAAAAAATCTATTGTCTCTTTCCTTGTGTAAGCCTGAAACGATATTTGACGTTTGACTGCTTGGCACTATGAATAGAAAGACATAATTGGACCAAAGAATATTCTCGTTCTCAAACGACTGTAGGTGGCAGCACTTGTTTTGATAGGTGGCGGACGAAAGAGGTATATCGTTTGTTGGCATTGTAAATTTGATACGGGATTTAAAAAAAAACCCTAGTTGAATGGCAAGCAACTTTAGATTCCAACCATATTTGTTAAATTTATACCAGTTTTATACTAATTTATTCAAATTTTTGACATTTATCCCTATTTTATTAGTTATCTATTTTGACAGCAGTTGGCAGCACGGTCGTTTGAGAACTCGAATAGGACGCATATAGAAGGATATGTCAAATGGGCGATTTGGTCACGGATATTCTATTTCAAAACACTCCTGAAGAGGGCGACTGCATAAACTCAAACCGTGGCCGTCAGCTTAAAACCATATCATGAAAGATATACACTGTGGTGCAAAATTAACCGGACACTCAGATTTTTTTTTAAATCAATATTGGAGACAACGAAGTAGTGCTTGTGGAAAAATACATATACCTTGGACACGAAATAAAGATCACAACAGGCAACCAAACATGCGAACTACGAAGAAGAATAAACCTAGCATGGGCAGCCTATAGAAAACTCAAAGACATCTTTAAAAGCGATGTACCAATTTCTTTAAAACGTAAAACATTTGACCAATGTGTGTTGCCTGTGATTAATGACTTAAGAAGAAAGAACAGGAGTTACCCATGTAATTTCCCGAATTACCACACGGAAATGGAACTAAGCCGGACACGTCGCCCGAATCAGTGATGAAAGGAGGACGAAGAGATTGCTTGAGTGGAGGCCGAGGTTAGACAAAAGAAGTAGAGGAAGACCCCCTACTCGATGGACTAACATTTTCAAGAAAATGTAAAAAAATTGGATGAAAAGTGCTTATGATAAAGCACAATGGACAAAAATGAGCGAGACCTATGTCCAGCAGTGGACGCAAAGGGCTGGGTGATGATGATGAATTGAACATAAGCTGATGACATTAATTAAAATTAATTTTATGTATAAATTTATGACATTCTTGCGTACTAACGAGATCAGGAATTGGTTTTTGATCGAAACACCTTACAATTTTTTGAGCTTTCTCTCTCGGTGATTGATTTTTAATTAATTTTAATTGATAGTTTATAAGAAGAGAGTTTTAATTATAATATTTGTAGATTTGTACATATTTAAATTAAAAATTTGAATCACAATATTTTTTCTAAAAAGATTCAGTTATTAAAGTTAAAATAATATTTTATTTTCTTCAAAAATGGTGCATGGGTAGGATTTGATCTCAAATTTTATAAAATGCAAGAATTTAATGCTAAACATTCTACGACCACGCGGCATCTACAATAAGAAAATATCTAAAGTTGCATTTGTTGCCCCACTCTTTCATATTTTAATAGCAGTAATAGCGCTGACATGACCGCTCCCTAGTGGTACAATAAGGAATTAAAATCTTGTTCAACTTTTATAACATGTGTATAACTTCTGACGAGACTAAAAAATGACACTGAAAGATCCTTATATGCGTATCTTTTCTTTGATTAGACTATGGATACAGCTAGGAAAATACATGGGATATCCAGTGAAGTAAATAAATCCGAAAATTATGAATGGAAAGACCAATTTCTAGATAAAATTTCAGCTGCTAATGTTATGCATGACATATCACACATTTTTGGGAAAAAAGACAACAATAACAATCAGACGATTTTCAGTAAATCAAGAATTAGATTGTTATAAAAAACAAAAAGAATACATCACCTGGATAGGATGACGTAAGATACCCTATGATTTTACAATTAACAATAAATACAAAGCTACTCCCAAGCAAAAATATGGATCAATAGCACAAGTGTAGATGAGTGGAAAGATCTACTGTAATACTTACAACGCTATGTGACCCAAACAAAAATCTTCATCTATGTGACTATATGAATAATTAAAAACCAATTGGAATACATATAGACAATATGGGTTTAAAAAAGGATTTGATACCATCAACGCAGTAACACATATAGTTACGGATATCCAAATAAGGCCTAACTGTAGATGAATAGTGTGGATTTATGTTAAAGGAGCCTATAACAATGTTGAATAGTTTAATTTGTGGCAAAAGATGATACCAGTGAAACCAGTAAAGGAGAATGATTAAAAATTCCAGTAGAAATTGCTAACACCATATGCAAACCCTATATAAACAGATAAGTAGGACTCAAAAAATATAGGGCCATCCAGTAAAATGCTGCTAACATTAAAGTGGATGACCAGTTGACAGAGACAATCTCCATATATAGAGGAGTGAGACAAGGATGCATTCTATCTCCAGTGCTATTTAACATGTACTCGGAGCGTATCTTCGAGCAAGCACTGGGACAACTACAGGAAGGCGTCTTAGTTAACGGAGTGCATCTAATCAACATTAGATATTCTGACGACGCAGTAGTTTTTGCAGATAGCCTAGATGGTTTACAAACAATAATGTCGCGCATATCAGATATAAGTCGAGAATATGGGCTGGATCTCAATACAACACTCAATGGGACTGTTGTGGGGAAAGCAAGATCAGCGTTCGTAAAGATGAAGTCTCTTTTCAGAAGTTACGATTTACCACTTAATACAAAAATCTCTATTATCAGATGCTATGTATTTTCTACACTACTATACGCGGTAGAGGCATTGACGCTCTCGGAATCTTCTTTAGGAAAGCTCGAGCCTTTCCGAGATGTGGTGTTACAGGCGCATCTTACGAATTTCTTTTAAAGATCGTGTGACCAATATTGAGGTCCTACGTAGAATGGGCAAGGAATGCGAGATCACTAACACAATCAAAGAGCGCAAATTAGAATAGCTTGGCCATATTATGAGAAATGAACACAGATATGGCTTATTGCAACTCATTCTTCAGGGTAAGGTATTTGGAAAGGGAGGACCAGGGAGAAGAAGAATATCTTGGCTTCAAAACCTAAGGAAGTGGTTCAATACGTCTACAACCGGACTATTCCGAACAGCTGCAAGTAAAGTTAGGATAGCTATGCTGATCGCCAACATCCGAAACGGATAGGCACCGTAAGAAGAAGAAGATCCAGTAAAATACCAATCTGTAACTTTAGGGTTACCGTAAGAATCTGTCCTTGCACCAATTCTTTTTAATATTTACCTCTAATATACACACCTCCTTATCTGAAACAACTAGTATTCAGTAGGCCGATGGTTTTGTTGGTTATTTACGTAGTAAACATTTCAGTCAATGTATCAACCTTCTGAACTCAACCATTGGATACCAAGTGATATATTTATGTCTAGAAATCTCCGTAGAAAAATCCATAGTGGTAATCCTCTCCAGAGATAACATGGAACGATTTCACCAAACGACTATTAATTAAATGTACCTATTTACCAGTGGATACCATTGTCAAATAGGTGGGAATTATACTAGACAAACAACATAGCAGTAAAACACCTAATAAAACTAATCTATGTAAACTAGATATTATACAAAACAAAACACTAAGAATATGTGTGGGAGCCATGAAATCCACACCGTTCGAACCCCGAAAAGTAGAATACATCGAACCTCCCAATAAAAAATCTTTCTGGGGAATAAAAAAACTCTTCTATGTGTGAAGATCTAAGATATGTGGGTCCAAAAAAAACAACACAAATAGGGATCATTTGGCAGGATAGGGAATTTGACACCTCAAAAAATAGTACCCCGCTGAGCTCTTAGTCGCTTAGAAAGATAGTAGTACTATATCCATTTTTCTTTTCTTTCGATTTTTATCTCGTGTTCACCTTATTTCATATGTAAGTTCGTCCTCATCTGCATGGTATTCAACTGTCTCTTTCTCGGTGTTATTAGACAGAGTTTTTCAAGCACTGTACCTATACTTTACATTCAGTTAATCAATTTTTTTTATTTTTTCTAAGTCGGCTTTTAGCTGGTCTGCCGCTAGCATTAACCTAGTAATTACCACTTATGCGTCACTATTTTTGTATTATTATGAAGTATATCGAGGACAGCTCTTGGAACAAATGAGAAAAGGCTAAACTTTTTATCAACGTTTTATTATCCTATGTAGCACAAATATATGATTATCTGACAATTTTAAAAAATATATCATATAAAACATACTATTATTCTAATGCTGTCCATTCTGCATTTTAATTCTTTTCGGTAATGGTTCACCGTCCGATTTTGAATTTTCTGCCATTAAAAACGGCAACTTGTGTTCCAATGTCATATTGTTTTCTGGCGGTAAACCTAAACAAACATATAATTAATTAGTAATGGTTATTATTTTAAAAATATATAAATTTTTTAAATCAATTTTTTAAACTATTTTTTAGCTACCCTAACTGAAATGAGTGTTTTAATCTCATGTTTGAAATCAATAGAGCAAAACTACTAGTTTTTCGCCATACTTGAAAAATTGCTTATATGGCACTGACGTATATATTAACATGACTGAGCACAAGAGAACAAATAAGATCCGAAATACGAAAGGCCAAACAAAATTGGTTAAAAACACAGTGTGAAGATATCGAGTTGTTGGAACAAAAACACGATACATTTAATACGCATACAAAGGTAAAACAAGCAGCTGGTCTTCAAAAATCATACACAGCTAGCAAACTGCAAGATCAACAGGGGAACATAATCACAGATAAAAATCAAGAATTATATATATGGGCCAAATACATACAAGAACTCTTTGATGATAATAGGTCCGAACAATCTCCGTCCTACATATGTAATGACCACTTATCAATTACATCAGGTGAAGTGGAAAGAGCAATATCACGATTAAAAGATGGCAAAGCTCCTAGACCTGACAATGGATATGCTGAACTCTAAAGCTGTTTAACACCGACGGTACTTAACGATTAACAAAAGATATTCAATGACATATTTAAACAGAGTAATACCAAGATGATGGCTGAAGTCAACGTTTATTGCTCTACCAAAGAAAACAAAATCCGTGTCCTGCAATGATTTCCGGATCATCAGCTTAATGAGCCACATTTTAAAGTTATTTCTAAAAATCATACATCAAAGGATATATAGACTATGCGAAGAAAAAATCAGCCGTACACAATTTGGTTTTCGGAACGCAGTGGGTACGAGAGAGGCTCTCTTTAGCATACAAGTGCTATTTCAACGATGTAGAGATGAGAATTGCGATATTTATGCATGCTTCATTGATTACCATAAAGCATTTGATACAGTAAAACACGACAAGCAATCTTAACTGGATTCAAACATCGCCTATCTTTACAGAGGCAGGAGAATCCGATGATTTCAAAATCAAACGTGGGGTCCGACAGGGGTGTATACTATCACCCTCACTGTTTAACATATACTCTGAGGAAATCTTTCAAGAAGCAGTAGAAGATGTTGAAGCCGGAATTCGAATTAACGGAGAATGTATCAATAACATTAGATACGCGGATGACAAGGTGGTATTCGCTGACAGTTATGATGCCCTCCAGGAGTTAATGAATAAAATCACAGAAGTAAGTCAGACATATGGACTTTCACTGAACATTAAGAAAACAAAATGTATGATGATCTCTAAGAAGGAACAGCAAATTGAAAGAATCAGTGTGCATGGTCAACCAATAGAAAGAGTAAAAACATACACCTATCTTGGTACGAACGTCAATAAAAATTGGGACAATTCCCTAGAAATAAAATCTAGGATAAAGAAAGCAAAATCTGCATTTTAAAAAATGGCTAAGATATTCAAATGCCTGGATTTATCAGTAACCATAAAAATCAGGTTACTACGATGTTATATCTTTTCTATATTATTGTACGGAGTTGAGTCGTGGACTCTCACAGACGCTACCTGTAAGAACATTGAGGCTTTCGAAATGTGGCTTTATCGTAAAATCCTGAAGATATCCTATACTGACCACGTTACTAACCAGGATGTTTTATTAAGAATGCAAAAAAAGAAAAGAGTTGTTAACCACAATAAAAACAACCAATATTGAATACCTCGGACACATCATGAGGAACAGCGAAAGGTATGGGTTGCTTCAGTTAATTCTTCAAGGAAAAGTAGAAGAAAAACAAGGACCAGAAAAGCGAAGAATTTCCTGGCTGAAAAATCTGCGTACGTGGTTCAACACAACAACTACAAATCTTTTCAGAGCCGCAGTTTGCAAAATACAGATTGCCATGATGGTCGCCAACGTCCGAAACGGATAGGCACTACAAGAAGAGAAGAAGATCACAAGAGTGAGAATGCCAGTAACGAGCAGTGACGACATCTTTTGCGTTTATTCGATCTGTTCCTCTTTAGCGCATTGAAATTCCTCACTCTCTCTCTCTGCCGAACAAAAAGAAACGCTGCTATACTTACTTGATGAAAAAAAGAGACAAATAACAATAAAAACAAAGATGGTGTCATCACTAAAGTCGACTTTACAATATGCCATTTTCACAGATTATGCAACTACGCATATACCCTCGGGATATTTCCAAGCAATATCTGTGCTAGACGAAAAATAGATTAGATGTTCTATTTTTCATGCCATTGGTGCCATTGTGATGCAACAGAACATTTCATCAGCCGCCATGTTTTTCGTACAGACAGATTTGACATTGGCGTATCGTATAATATGTATGCTATTGTACGTCTTAAGCACTGGTTTAGAAATTTGTAAAGAAATATTTATTAAATAAACCTTTTTTATTCAATAAAGAATTAGGTACATATTCTTTAACAACACCGCTTCGTTGTTCATTTTCGTACAGGTATTATAATAATAATCTATTAAAAAAATTAATTTGCTACTTTTGGCACTTTATTTTTAATAACTAGACTTTGTCTGGTATTTTTTGTATTTATTTTACTAAGCTAACCTATTTGTTAAGAAAATGTCGGTTCGAAAAAAATGACTGACACTATTTTCTGATGAAAAGTCCTATTCATCGTAAAAATTCATGTTGTCAATATAACAAAAATTTAGAATTTAGTTTAGAATAAAACTTAACCATATTGATTGTGTAAGCGTAAATGTTATTACCTAATTGGATGTAATACCTAACTTGTGATATAATATTTGAATATATTTAATGATGGACTGAAATTTTCAAGTGAAATATCTAAAGTTAATGTAATTTCCGGATTTCCGAAGTGGAAATTGAAACGTCAATAAACGTACTTTAACCTTTAATTGTGGCTTATTGCCATTTAAATAGTAATTACTTTAACATGCCACAAGAAAATAGCTTCAGAACAATATCTAAAGTTAACATGTTCTAATAGGCGAGGAAGACCCCGCCTTAGTTGGAGAGAGGGCATCAATAGAGAACTGAAAGACAGAGACATAGAAGAAGACATGGATGAATCGAGAGGAGTGGCAACTGGATATCGGAAGACGTAGGAGAACGTTTTAAACCGATCTATCTATATATATATATATATATATATATATATATATATATATATATATATATATATATATATATATATATAAAGAAGTAAACGTTAAATATTAAGTTTGCAGCAATATATTATATATATATATATATATATATATATATATATATATATATATAATGTTCTAATATATTTCTTCAGTTGATAACCGTGAAAATAGTATCCCAAATTTGCATAAAAATAGCTCTGATGTAAACAGATCAGGCCAGATAAGAGATATACTATGCAAGATGTAAAGCTATCTTTAGCTCTACAGACTGCTCGGTCTATGTTATTTGTGACTTAAGCTTGTTTGCATTTTACCTCCTCATATAACGAAACGTAATATAATGTATTTTTTATGAATTATTGATATACGCTAACGCTCTATTTGAACCTTATACAAAATAATAATTTTATTTTTATATATTTTATTGGAATATGAACGTTAACGATTTTTCTACTTGTAAACAAATAAAAATGTTATTTGAATTTAATGTAAACTAATTTTTTACCTATGCAAGCCTTTATGACGTTTTCAATACATGCCCTCTGCTTGTTTAAAGCATTAACTACCGGTGTGCCCTTTGGAACTAAGGGTGCTTTGCAAAGATAACTCAGTAATGACAATACTGGGTGGAATGAAGTGTATTCATCGTCTGAGGAGTTTTCTCTCTTTATCTTGATTCTAGTAAATAGTTCTCCCAATATGATTAAGTCCAACATTATTGGAGTGGCAAGCAAAGAGTCTTCACAGGTGTTATGAATTACTAATGTGTTTAAACCTCCCATCATTATTTCTGAGGTGTATTCATCTAAGGCTCTCTTAGAGTCTCCTGAAATTAAAAAAAAATAATTTACATAACTCATAGAAGCTACAAAAGCTCTGTATAAAGAAAATAAAGTGTCAATTAAAATGGGAACAAGAATCATAGGAGACTTCACCACAACAAAAGGGCTCCTGCAGGGTTGTTCCACATCTCCAACCCTATTCAAAATATACTTAGAGAAAGCCTTGACTACATGGAAAAGAAAATGCGAAGGCATGGGAGTACCGGTACGGAACGAATACCTATATACGTTAAGTTTTGCAGACGATCAAGTAGTAATTGCACAAGACCAAGACGACCTCAGCTACATGAAGAAGAAACTACAAGAAGAATATACCAAGGCTGGCCTAGATATTAACCTCGCGAAAACAGAGTACCTATCTACAAGTGAAGAAGACATAGAAGATCTACAGATTGATGACAACGTAACAATCAAATTAAAGGATAAATTCAAATACCTGGGGTTTATAATCACGAAAAAGGCAACAACAGAGGAAGAAATTACACAAAGATTAGGACAAACAAGAACAGCAATCCGACAACTTAACTCAGTATGGTGGGATAGACACCTAAATATGAAGACAAAAACGCAGATTTATAAAACATTAGTGCGAAGTATTATGACATATGGGGCCGAAAATTGGATCATAAAAAAGAAAAACAGCAGTAAGATAATAGCAACAGAGATGGAATGCCTGCGAAGATGCTGCAGAGTAACAAGAATGGATAGGAGAAGTAATGACGAAATAAAGCAAAGAACATCAATAGAAACAGACATACTAACATATATAGAACAAAAAAGACTAAAGTGGTATGGACATGTAAGAAGAGCTAGCGACAGCAGATGGATAAAAAGAATAACCGAATGGAGCCCCATAGGAAGGAGGAAAAGAGGACGACCCCGAAAATCCTGGAGGAACGAAGTAGACCACGCCATGAGTAAGAGAGGACTAAACGATGGAGAATGGAACAACAGAGAGAGATGGAAACGGTTGAGCGAGGGAAGGCAGTGAATACCGTAGAATCCCTAAATATATATATATAATAATTTACAATATCAATAACTTTTAAGTGAATAGAGAAGTATAATATATATAAAAAATTACAAATAGACCATTCTATTTGCAGTAATACGTGTAGTTTATAAAAATTTATTAGTATTTATAATTGGTAGGTAATATGGAATGTACGAGAATCCCATATGAGATTAGTTAAGGAATAGATTAAAGAGATTCTTCTTTCTTCAAATCTAAAACTAAGAAAGAGCTTAGATAGTTTAAAGTCTAAGATTTTTTTAGTGATTCTCCACAGAATGATTCAGATTGATATGATGTTCTAATATATATATATATATATATATATATATATATATATATATATATATATATATATATATATATATATATATATATATATATATATATAACAGAGCTACAAGCCTTGTAGGCCCCTGGCTTATTCCCCTCCATTTGTTTCGGTCCCTTGCTTTCTCTCTCCAACTTCTCACGCCTATTTCTGACAAATCTTGCTTTACTGCTTTCAACCATTTCTTCTTTGGTAGAAGATTTTTCTGAGCACCTTTCTTTTCCAGATCTTAACTTTCTTTTTTTCCTGCTGGCTCATAATCCACGTTTCACTGGCATACATCACTGTGGGTCTGATTACTGTCTCGTAGACTCGCAGTTTAGCTGTTCTTGACACATTTTTTTCTTTCAGTAATGAATTCAGTGACCCTATCGCTCTGCGTCCCTTCAATAATTTTTTGTCTATCCCTTTTTCTTCTTTTCCCGTGTTCGCTATGCACTGTTCACTGCTATTGAAAATAGTCCTGTTTGTGCTTATATTTGATCTTCTTACGATTTGTTTCAGTACTAGGTTGAATTAATTCGTTGATAGCAGATCCCCGTGTTTTAAACCTCTATTCACTGTGAAGTGTTTTGAAAAGCTTCCTTCCATTGTTACTCTATTCATCGTGTTCCTAAGCGTCATTCTCACTAGCCTTATAAGCTTTTCTGGTATTTCTAATATTCTCATGGCCTCATATAGCATCGTTCGATTTAGGGAGTCATATGCTTGTTTAAAATCGATAAATAGCATGTGTAATCTCAAGTTTTGTTTTTAGCTAGTATTTTGTATTACTTTTAACATACTTATTTGATCAATAGTTGTTCATCTTGATCTAAAACCTCCCTGGTATTCTCCGATCACTTTGTTATCATATTTTATTAATCTTTTCCTAATACTTTTTGCAAGTATTTTATAGACTACTTCTAATAGTACTATATCTCTATAGTTTTCGCACTCCGTTTTGTCTCCTTTTTTATAGATAGGACAAATAAAAGCACTATTCCATTGTTTCGACATTTCTTCCTTTTGCCAAATTATTAGTGTCAAGTGAAATATCCTTTCCTTCAATCTTTCGCCACCTTCCTTAAAAATATCGGCTGAGATACCACTTTCTCCTGCAATTTTGTTATTTTTTAGGTCTTCTATTATATCTTTGACTTCATTCAGATTTGCTTTCTCACACATCCCTTCTTCATCTTCTTGCCAATTCTCATTTCCCTCAAGTTCCTCTTGTTGGTCTGTATTTAATAGCTTATCGAAATATTCCGCCCATCTGTTTAATTTTTCTGTTGTTTCACCTAGAAGTAAGCCTTTTTTGTTTCTGCAATACTGTAGATTATTCTTTGTAGTTTCTTTGGGTTTCTTAACTTCTTGGTAGAAATTCTTTACCTGTTTGTTTATGTAGACTTCTTCTATGATTTTCAATTGTTTTTTAGCTGTTTTTCGACATGGATGTCTGTATGGTCTGTCACTCTTCATCTATATCCTCTTTGACTGGATTCTCTAGTTTTTTATTTATTTCTTCCTCTTCCTCTAGTCTGTTTACAACCTGCTTCTCTTGAAAGCGCTCTAATGGTAATTTAATCTATCTCTAACAGGTTTTGGTATTATTGGTAGTTCTTGTTTAGTTTTGCTATTATTAGTGTATGATCACTGTTGGTATCTGCCCCTCTGTAACTCCTGCAATTGATTATTGTCTTATCATGTTTGCTTTCAATTAGGACATGATCTATCTGATTTTTTATTTTTCCCTCGGGAGAAGTCCATGTTACCTTATGAATGTCTTTGTAATCAAACCTTGTGCTAGCTATCTTTATTTTGTTCTCTGTAGCAAATTCTATTTACTTTTTCCCGTTTTCATTTGATTCCTTATATAAACTTCGTCCCCCTGTTATTCTTCTATATATTTCCTCTTTTCCGACTTTCGCATTCATGTCACCAATGATTATCTTTATGTCGTATTTCTGTATATTCCCTATTAGTGTGCTTAGATTTTCGTAGAACTCTGTTTTAGTTTCCAAGTCTTTATTTTCAGTGGGCGCATATACATTAATGATACTTATCTTCTCATACTTTAATCTTACTATCAAGTAACAGGTTCTGTCTGATATTGGTTGAAAATTTACAACTGCATTGTTTACTTTCTCCGACACCATGAATCCCACTCCAAAATATCTCTTCGTCCCCCCACTCTTGACACAAATCTATTTTTTAATATTATTATTAAAGTGTCTCTCCACATTACAATCTCGTTAAACAACATACTCACTTATTCAAGAGTACAAAATATAACTTCAGGTTACTTTTCCCTTAATTATATTGTTAACTTAGATTAGTATTCTACGATGCGATCATTATTATTACGATATGTATCTAATGGATAAAGTCTGACCAAGCCAAAACTCCTCTCCACGGTCGCGCCTTCATACATACAAACACACACAACACACATACACTGTGAAAGTATAAGATATTTCCTATAGTAAGAATGTGTAATAAAAAAGGTTTAACAGTGATTATGAATTATGAGAACTTACCCACATATGGAACATATTTTATGACTACTACATGATCCGGCTTTTCTCCTGGTTTATAAAGAATGTCATTGGAGTTTACCACATCGTCAACAACGTTGCTTTTAGAAATCTGAAAATAGAAATAATTGCTGCGTGAGTAAATATAATAAAAAATTATTTCTAAACCAACTTTCACAGTATTCTTGTACATTTTGTGAGAAAGTATTTCGAAAAGACTATCATGAAAAAGAATACAACGTAAGATAGAATTTTAATAATAAATATTCCACAGGGTAGAATCACTACAACTATGCAGATTCGGCACTTCAATATCGGAATATGCAGCAGTCCGTGCAACAGTCGCTCCATCAAATGTAGGATATCAGATGATAATTTATAATGAATTAAATGATATTGATATTGAATGATAATTTATAATGAATTGAATCCCCTGTATAAGAGCCTTTATTTTTTACTTTTAGCATATTGTTCTGGCTTTTATTTCATATTATATGGATGGGTACTTTGCAGCTTCTCTCAGGTATCTATTTTGGCTGATTGGATCTTCTTCAAGTGTGTCCCTATGCTAGAGATGCATGTGTCAGTATGTATGATGCTATTAATAAATTTAGTTTTGGTTTTCAAGTTTGCTGCTTCTTCCTGTAAGTCCTCTGATGCTCGCTTGGGCGGCTGCGGCCTTGTGGGTCATGGCTTTCACGTGAGAAGTGAACGTTAGACCTTTGTCCATTAAAATTCCTAGGTATTTTCTTCTTCTTTAATTGATGGGTCTGTTGAGCACTTCTAATTGATTTTCTGCTGTTTCTCTCCTCTTTTCAAACGTAACGACTTGGGTTATTTTCGAGTTATTGATTTAATATTTTTCTTTAAAATCTGCGTTATTTAACATTTCAGTGTCCCCGATCTGTAGCTTGATTCGTATTGAATCATTGAAATTTACCACATTTGACCACTAAGAGGTGTTTTATAAATTATTATAAGATTAATATACACGAGATGGTATTTGAATATGAAAAGGATATACTTAGTTTAAATTTTATTATGCAAGATATATACATATATATATATATATATATATATATATATATATATATATATATATATATATATATATATATATATATATATATATATATATACATCTCTAGTACAAAACCAGGCCAATCGGTCCTACGTATCATCCCGGGCCACCACTTTCTAATATAGATAGACAAAAAATTGAGGTGTATAAATATTCAAATGAGGTATGTTGCACATGGAAATCACAATATACAATTAATTTTTTCATCCATAAAAGTTTTGTATATCGACCTAAAAATAGAGACCATCCCAGTCCAATTGACTTTCCTTACAAAGTCAGACCAGGGTATACAAAATTTTGTATCCAATAGTATAAACCCAGGCCACGGCTGTGTTGCCAAACTTATTTTATCGACTTCGTATAACAAAAAACCTGTGTATTGATTACTGTGTTAATATAAAAAAGAATATGATGAGTGTAAATGTTCATAAGAGAATTTATAGAGTTTTGGTATGTCCTCCTTCTCTATCTTTTCTCCTTCGTAAGGATGTAGTGGCGTAATGTAATTTGTTTGTCTATTTCTGTCCAATTATCTCTCTTCTCTGCGTGTTGTTCTGCTTCGGAGGGTGAGTAATCAGTCGTTACTCAGTCATTACAGTATATTTTGGTTGATAGTGGTAGTCTAGTTTTTATATTAAGTTCTGCTAGTATTTAATTATTTGTGCGATGCGCGGTACATAGTATGCGCAACATTCTACGGTAGACCCACATTGCAAACGTCATTATATGCTTTGAATCTGCTTTTTTGATGGTCCAAGTATCTGAAGCGTAGGTGGCGATAGGAAATATTAATGCTCGAGAAAGGCGTAATTTTGTGTTTTTTATAATGTCAGTGTTCTTCCGTATCTTTGTGAGTTTGGTTCTTGCCGATCTGGCCATTGTGATGCGTCTACGGATCTCGTCTTCGCATCCTCCACTTGAATTATAATAAATATAATATAATAAACCATATTATTGACTCTTACATCAGCGGTGTTATTTAGATTAAGTTTGTGTAATAAATATATTAAGTTTCTTTACGTACATGCATTTCTCTAAGTACATGCCACATTTTATCTCATTTTACGTTATCGAAGGCCTTGGAGTAGTCAATAAAGCACAAATATGTTTCTATGTTAAACTCTCGAGATTTTCCGATAATTTAACGAATATTAAGAGTGTGTTCTCTTGTTCCTCTACCTTGGACGAATCCGCATTTTTCTTGGGGAATATGTGGTAAAAGAATTGATTTTAGTCATTTATTGATGACGGTTAGAAGTACTTTGTTCGCATGAGACATCAATGCTACTGTATGGTAATTACTGTAGTCTGTCGGAGAACCTTTTTATATATGGGAATAAACGTGAGTTTACTCCAGTCATTTGACCACTTTCCGGTATTCCAGATCTCACTGCAAATTCTAAGCATTACTTCCGTCCCTAATTCTCCCATTTCTGTGAGTGTTTCAGCTTTTATTCCATCTTCCCCTTCTGCTTTTTTTAAATTTTAGCTTTTTTATTGCCGCCTCAATTTCTGATTTTAATATATTTTAGGTTTTTTTTAACTTCAATTTCCTAAATTTCCAAAAATTGCTTTCAGTTTCCTATTCTAATACTAAAATATTATTTAAAGTGGGTACATTTAAAAGGTGAGTAGGAATTAAAACCAAAATTATGTATTTATTTCAAAAGTCAGAAACATAACTAAATTAAAATTATAATTCTCAAATAAATGTTAACTTTTAGAATATTTAAAGATATTTAAGTCATATTGTATAATGCATACTGTCCACATAAAATATATAATATTTATGTGGGTTGATTTAAATTACCCTTATACATGTTGAAAACAACGGCCTTAATGGTGGTCCATTCCATTTTTCGAAATTCTTCGGATTGCTGCTCTTGAAATGCTTCAACTTCAAATTTTTTAGGGGGTCTTTTTTCCTTAATATTATTTTTAAAATGTTGTGCAATCAGTCTTTTTTGTTCAATGCTCCATTTATGTCTGACAATTGGGATTTTTCTACAATTCATTTTACTACTTGTACTGGGTACCTGTATTGTCGTGCTAGTAATATCATCACTGTCATCGTTTCTAATGTAAGTGTGTTTTTAATGTATGCCCCATAAACTGAGACAGCTGTTCCAGTTCTTTCTCATCAAAATGTAGTAGTTGGGTTATAGTTGCTAGGTATTTTCTTAATTTAGTTGCACTAATTGATTTCGGGTTATCTGTGCCACATTTTTCAGCATATTTGTATAAAATTTTGGTGCCATCTAAAAATCCTTGCCCAGCCGAATAAAAAATATATTTATTCTGGTTTGCAAATTGGTCTCGTAGGGAAGTAAAGTAGTCGAAATGCTTTTTCATCTCTGGGGACAACAATATTGGTACACCCCTACCTCGCTTTCCTCGTATAACAATGCGATAATAAGAATTCAACAAAATTCTTTCAGACTCTGTTAGGCAATTTTCAAACTCGGTGTTGAAAGATTATCCTAAGATTAATTGCAAGGTACTTGTCAACATTCATTTGAGCTACCTCTGCATGTCGGCGCCTGTTCAATTGTATAATTTGCGCATATACTATTTCTTTAAGTAAATTATATGATGAAGTAAGATGATTATATTTGTATTGTCATTCTGTAAATCAAGAAAAGCCCGATCAGTCCATTCTTTCAAAAATTGGTTAATATTTTTTATATCGTTCGTTAATGGTATTAAACCATTTTTATTCCACTTGTTCTCATTCAGATTTAATCCTGCTTGAGCGGAAATTTCGTCAGACCATTGCGATTCAATTATTTTTTTTAGTATTTTTAAATCTTTTCTCTGGTCGTTGGTATTTTCTATTTGAATATGATGGATGTAGGCTAAATCGCAAATTTTCTTAAGCAGGGTACCAAAAGTCATTGCAACTGTGGGAGATTCATGTTTGTCAAGATCAGCATTGTATCGAGCAATATGGTTGACAAGCGACGCATGTTTTGACAGACTAAGTCTAAATTTCCCTTAGTTTTTCTGCCTTTCATATTAGAATATGCATATTGACAAATTAAAAAATCACGCTGTGCGGTTAAGGTCGTTTTGTCTGCACGCATTCGAGGAAATAGTTCTTTAACTAATAACTTGTCATGCTTAAACAACGTACTCACCAGTAGTGCACTTTGGCCATCACTTTGTGATGTTTGTCTCTTTTGTTTAGTACTTATTTCCCTATTTTCTGGACATTTCTTTGTGTGTTTAAAGAGAGATTTTCGTTTATAAAAACCGAAGCAATAGGTGCAGGGCAGGAAGCTGTCTCTTAGAGACGTGTCACTTTGTACCAATCGTTTTACGCGTCTTACAACATTAGTTATTCTATTTCTTAAGAAGTCTCCTTTTTTACGTAAAGACGTAATTACCTCTCTTTTTTTGACTTCTTTTTTTTTGACTTAAGCGAAGCCCCCATAATTTTTTTAACATTAATTTCATTAAAATGCCAGTGAAAATATGTCTAGAAAAATGGTCCACGTCTTTTTCGCAATAGAAACAAAATGTGAATTTGTCATAATAACTTGCATCCGTAACTTTTTCGACTCCATCAGCCTCTTCATTTTCCTAAAAAAAAGTTATGTTGACACTGTCTTTTTATTTTAAAATTACAAATTAAACAAATTTAGTTTGAAACTTACTTTGTCATAGATAGTATTATTTCCTGCATCTACTTTCGTAATACTTCCCTATAATAAACAAAAAATCACGATTATTGAATACCAAAAAATATGGTTAGGTTGAAATGTTTCCTTGATTCTGAAAAGAGAGGTGCCTCACCTTTTTGTTTGAAACTAACGAATTGGAAATTATATTAGATTGACATGGAACAGTCTCAATGGGATCTTGATGCAAATGTTCATTTTTGCCTGATTCTTCGTTATAAAACATAAAAACTTAGGCAAATCTGCTAAATAATTTTAAAATAATTTCAAATTACCATATTTTTTAATGTAAATATATTTGGTTGAATTTGTATAATCGCAGATGACGCTGAATAATTTGTTTTAGAAAATTCTGTATCCAACTTAGTGTCCTAAAAGGAAAATATTTAAAGCAGACTGTAAAAATTTATTGATAAATTAAGAATACCTCTGAACATATTGAAGGGCTACATATTGTATTATCTAAATCCTTTCCAAAAACAAGCAAGACAGTAATAATCCCTGTACTAACAGAGCTATTTAATAGATGTCTCCATAATAGAAAGATCCCTAAAGACTGGAACGAGAGTCTAGTAATACTCTTACACAAAAAAGGGGACAAATGTGATCTACAGAATTATAGACCTATATCGTTGCTCAGTAAAGTGTACAAACTATTTATGAAAATTATTAACAACCGGTTAACCTACAAAATGGACAATTACCAATCGGTTGAACAGGCTGGCTTCCGCAAAGGATATAGTACATCAGACCATCTGCTGACAACGAGAACATTGATAGAGAAGGCAAATGAATACCAACTACCCGTATTTCTTGCCTTCGTCGACTATGAAAAGGCGTTTGATAGTATCGAGATGTGGGCCATAGAACAAGCTATTAATAATTGTAGAATAGATTCGAGATATAGGCAACTAATACATAATATATATGGAAATGCAACTATGATAGTACAACTAGACGAAAATACAAATCCCATCCCCATTAAGAGAGGAGTGAGACAAGGAGACGTAATATCGCCAAAGCTTTTCAACCTAGCCCTAGAAGACGTCTTCAAAACTACAAATTGGTCAACCTATGGCATTAACGTTAATGGCAACAAGTTAAACCACCTCAGATTCGCTGACGACATAGTGATTATAGCGAGAACATTCGAGGAACTGCAAATTATGATGGGGGAACTAGCAGCCAGCTCCCAATACGTCGGCCTAAAAATGAATATGAAAAAACAAAAATAATGACAAACACAGATGACCCCAGATGTATAACTATAAATGGCAGTGAGATAGAACAAATCCAGGAATATATCTATCTAGGCCAAATCCTGAGACTTGACAAAGAGAACCAAAGTGCGGAAATTACTAGAAGAGCAAGACTGGCATGGGCAGGATTTGGAAAACTTAGTTGGATACTTAAGAACCGCAAAATACCCCAATACTTGAGGAGCAAAGTGTTCAACCAATGCATCCTTCCTATCATGACATATGGATGTCAAACCTGGACCCTAACTAAGGCAAACATGAATAAACTAGCCACAACAAAAAGAACAATGGAAAGAGCAATGTTAGGTATACGACTGTCAGATAAAAAGAGGAACGACTGGGTAAGATCTAAAACAAAAGTCGAGGACATAGCAACAAAAATTGCCAAACTTAAATGGAGCTTCGCGGGCCACACTGCTAGACAAAAAGACCGACGTTGGAATACTACAATACAACATTGGAGACCTTACGAAAGTAAACGACCAAGAGGAAGACCACAGATGAGATGGATTGATGATATTAAAAGAATAGCCGGAACAAATTGGAAATATGTTGCTCAGGATAGAGACCAATGGAAGGAGTTGGGAGAGGCCTATGTCCAAACATGGACGACAGAAGGCTAAGAAGAAAGAAAAGAAGAAAGAAATCCTTTCCAAAGTTATCATCATCATCATGTTTCCTTTTTTGCCCAAAAATGGCCTAGATTAAACAGATAAAAATTAATAGAAATATATTTTCGGTTCGTTATTGAACTCTTTATAATAAAATAAATTATATAATATAGTATAATTATATAAGAAAGAAGAAACTATAAAGAAATAGTTTGCAAGATTAATATGTACAGGGTTTTCAACTATAATGGATCCCCTCTTAATTTTTTATTTGACATAGTGCAAAAAATAAAAAATAGCCAAATAGCCAAATAAATAATCGTTTCTTTTTCATATACATATAATAGTAGTATAGTAGTACACATAACCGTAGACTTTACGGAAAAATTATTAAGGAAAAGTTAGAAACTGAAATAAGAGGAAAAATTGGAGAAGACCAAGCATGGTTCACAGTAAAATCATGCCTAGAGCATACTTACACATTGGAACAACTAATAAAGAAAAAAATGGCAAAAGGTAGACCAGTCCACGTGGATTTGGTCGATCTAAAGAAAGCGTGTGACTCAATACCTAGAATCAAATTATGGGAAGCAATGAATGATCTCGGAATCTCTCAAATACTAATAGAAGCAGTTAAAGCACTATACAAAGAAAACAAAGTAGCTATTAAATGTGGAATTAAAGTGTCTAATCCATTTAAGACTACAAAATGACTTCTACAAGGCTGTGCTTCGTCCCTCACTCTGTTTAAAAATTTCAAATTCTAAATGCACCTGTTTACGGAGCAATTATTATTATTTATGTAATACCACTTTTCAACCTTTAAAAAAATATCTGGCAAAATATTGAATTTAGATATGGGGAACCTTGAACAAAATACCTTAATAAAGGAAAAATTTAAAAAATAAGTAAAAAGGGTAGCATTTTATTTGATATAGTGAAAATGGAATCTACTTCAGGTATTTCCAGAAGAATAATAATTTTAAAAATAAGGTCCATTAGCAAATTTTGTAAAAATAAGTAATATTCCATTCTCGAGATATTTCTAAAGCACGGGCTAAAAAATTATAATTATACTACGTCAGATGAAATATAACTAATTTTATACTTACCGTTATTTTGTTTCATAAGGTATAACCTCAATACATTATTTGCTCTCTGCGACATGGCTAGGATTTGCACCGCACTTACACTGACGTAATGCGTTCAGTTTCAGTTGCCTGGTAAAACATTGAAAACTCGATCGGGAATAACAGAATAGCAGTGTTGCCAATTTTACTGGCCCGGATTTGTCAATTGAAATACCTATACAAATTCGTTAAAATCAGCGCTCCAAGCGGTCATTTTGAACATTACAAAATGACTATTGATACATATACAGACCACAGTAAAATTTGAAATAACTATACTGAGACAGGTTAGACAACCTTGCTGTGGATTCGCCAGATTCTGTGGCGCGGCAGATTTAATCTGACCAAATTTGGTGACCTGAACGTTACTAACAAGCGAGTTATAAACCGAAACAATTCCAGGCCGCTTATATGGTCTGGGATTGCGGCACTGGCCTGGATTTGTGCATTCAGTTTACTATTCTTGGCCTGACTTTGTGCTAAAGATGTATCTATATATATATATATATATATATATATATATATATATATATATATATATATATATATATATATATATATATATATATATATATATATATATATATATATATATATGTATATATATAATAATAATAATTTAGTAACAAGTCGAGTAAAAAATATAAATATTTGTAAAACATCACAATTTTAGAATTAAAAGATAAAAAGTATATAGGATTAACTATTTACATCACCCAGATATTCACTTACACTGTAGAAACAATTTTGTAATAGAAAAGATTTTAATTTATTTCGAACTTTCTTTAAATTTGTCTCAGATTTAATACTGTTAAGAAGATTATTGAAAATGGTGGCAGTGCAGTTGTATCAATATGGCGGATATAATTGGGATAACGCTTGTTGATATAATTAATATTGTGGGCGATTCAAAAAGACCTTTAATTGAAGGACAAGCAGTGCCAATCACAAAATAATGTGCGGAGTAACATCAAAAAATGAAGTACTTGAGGCATTATGTTTCTGTTATCTGAAAGGATTACCGCATCAAATACGAATTCAAATCCTGTCAACCGATTCGAAAAAGACTTTTAATTGCAAGTGTACCTCTGAAGCTGGAGCCTCTGGGAAATGCAAACACGTTGTTGCTGTTTTGCTCTTTGTTTTTCGGTAAAAATACATATTTATTTTTTTAAGAATTGACAATATATATATATATATATATATATATATATATATATATATATATATATATATATATATTATATATATATATATATATATATATATATATATATATATATATTATATATATATATATTTGTAAATATATATATATAATATAAAATAAAAACAAAATAAAACTTTATTTTATATATATATATATATATATATATATATATATATATATATATTATATATATATATATATATATATATATATATATATATATATATATATATATGTATATATATATATATGTATATATATATATATATATATATATATATATATATATATATATATATATATATATATATATATATATATGTTATTTTTGTTGTAGATGCTCCATTCAGAACTTGGAAGACCTGTGGCGGAATGCTCGAAGAATGAAGATTACTGGGACTACTTGCTACAGTGTTTACACTTATTATAAAAATAAAAATCCAAACTGGTTTTTGAAAGTAAAGTCACTATTTGACACTCACTTCAAAGGGCAACATTGCAACTCGCCATGGGAAAATATTTGAGGGAGAAGCTTTAAACGCCTATCAACAACAATCGGACAACACAGTTAAACATATTGGCATTATTGCACCATCAAGTGCTTCATGGTTGGGTGTAAGTATTGATGGAATAGTAGACAAAAAATATTGTGTAGAGGTGAAGTGTCCTTTAGCAGGCAAAACCAGAACTTGCTGTGATGTGATAGAAGACTTAAAATACCTGAATATACACGAGAGAAAATTAAGTTTAAAGACCAATCATCAATATTATGGCCAAGTACAATTGCAGATGTTATTATGTGGATTAGACTTCTGTCACTTTGTCATATATTGCCCATATGATAAATCCAGTATAATCATTGAAATACCATTTGACACCCACTTCACAGGAGAGATGTTGTCAGTAATTAAAAATGCATATTTTTATAAAATTTTACCTGTTTTGTGTAATATTTATGTAGGTATAATTAGGATAAATTTTAGTTTTAATATACGATTTTTTTAGCTTTTTATTAGAGTAAAAACATTTGATTGCACAAAAATTTCCTTGTCTGAAGTTCTACCCCCATATACTTGGCTTACAAATGTGATCAAACCTGAAGGTTACCAAAGTACTTTCAGTGTGTGATCACCTTTATAATAAGAATAGGACATTATGCGGCACTTTAAACACCTATTTTTTCCCACAGGAATTTCTGTGCAATAAATTATTATTCGGGTATTAGGATACTTTTCAAAACAAGTTGGCATTCGTTTCAAAACTGTTTCTTGTGCCAGCCATCGTACAGCAGGTTGTAATACTTTATGTACTACTTCAACTGTCACATGAAAGTAATTTTTGCAAGTATTTGCTGATACCCCAAATAATACAGATAAACATCTAAATGAAAGGTCAAGTTTTAACTTCACAAACACTAGCATCATACGCAAAAGTTTGGCATCTTTCTTTTCTAGTATAGTGGCAGCTAAACATATTTTATCAAGTAGAATAATTGACTGAATCCCTGTGAAGTTAATACATTCACATCTCTATTTTCTCTCTGTTTTCAGCATATCTTCCAATGTGGATTTTCTACATTCATTTATTATTGATTCTGTAACTTGTACACCTTTTTCAGTTAAATAAGTCTTAAAACCAGGATCATTTTCTACAGCTGTAAAACTTTTCTGTATTAAACTTATCCCTTCATCTTGTGCAGGTGATGTAGATATTGTATCTTTTATACTGTTTGAGCAGCAATTTTCATGTACAAGGGCTTATCTTCGAGCTACTCTTGCAGCTCTAGCCTGCTTCTGAGGTGAAGATATTGTTCCATCAAACCTCCTTGTAGGAAGGTTCTTAGATGGAACACTACCTCTACCTTTTTTAAATCTTTTGTGAGTAGTTACACCTGAAAATAAAAACATTATTAAGCTCACAGAAGTGTATCAAAATCAAAATATGTAACTCATATGTTAAGTCTTTTATTAAAATAGCATGCAGGATTGGATATACCTACAATGGCCAATTATTTAAATATTTACTTACTTGGTAGAAAATAGTCATTCTCTGTAAATGTAAACTGCATACACTCTTGTATTTCGATATTTTCTTTCCAATGCGAAGTACACGACCCCATTCCTTCTTCTCCATTTCATTTCGGGGAAAATAGTGCAAGGAGATATCCTTCGTTGCTAGTCTTTTTGTTTTTGGTCTCCATAATTATAAGCAATATAAATAAATCTATCGTTCAAATGAATACAAATACAACCGACAAGCATTCAACTAACGTTGATTCTTTCTTCTTAACGTGCCCTATCAAGTCCCCTTGACGTTGGCGATTAACATGGCGAAACTGTCTCTGTCTTGAGCTATTCTAAAGAGTTGCTCAGCTTTCCTCATTCCTGTCCACTCCCTGATATTCTTCAACCAAGAGGCCTGCTTTCTACCAATTCCTCTGCGTCCTTCGATTTTACCCATCATAATAAGTTGAAGAATATTATATCGGTCTCCCCTTACTACGTGTCCAAAATAGGCCATCTTTCTACATTTGATGTTATAACGTTGATATATACGTTAATACTGTTAACCGATGATTTGTTTACATTTTCATCCCAATTCCTCTAGTTCCAAAAAAAAAACGCTAGCACAGTCGCTTAAGTTCGCGAATTATGTTTTGGTACTCTGATAAAGTCATTTTGTGTACTTGAAAAGTAGTTATGTTTGCTTTTACATGTAGTATACATTTAAAAATATATACAGAAGGTACTGTTAAAATGTATTTTTTAAAATATTGTCGCCATGGATGCCTGTATGGAAAATTCAAAATTAACCGAATTATCCATTTCTGAGAGACAAACACTTTTGAAGCATTCCTAGTACTACCCCAAAGATTTATATTGAAGGCCAAGTGAGAATAAACAACTACATAATAAACATTCAATAACTGTTCCATTTTAAGAAATCTTTTTAATTGCAATATTGCGTAATAACTACTATTTATTCTTTTGCAAACATGATTAATTTGAGATTTCCAGCTCATGTTGCTATGCTATCAAGATACTAACCTAAAAGTTTAGTGAAAGTTGTAGAATGAATCAGGCTATCATTTACATTTATAGAAAACTGGTAACTTGACTCTGATCTATACTAGAATTGCATGCTTGTGATTTTTGTAGCATTTACAATCAAAACATTTTTTTACACCACTCTGTAAAATCTTCTGATATAACATTCAGTTGAACAGTTAATTCCTCGGCACTTATAGCAGATGTAGCAATAGTTGTGTAAAGCAATACATAAATATGTTACTTAAACTGACATATCTGGCATATCATTAACATACCATAGGGATATTAATGGCCCCAATATTGAACCATGAGGAACCTCAATATCAATATCACCATAATCTGATCGTGAGTCACTAAGTTTAACGAAGATCTTCCTATAATGTAAATAACATCACAGCCATAATGAGAACTGACCCTTAAAACCAAGATTTTTTAACTTCTCTATATCAATTCTTACGTTTATGCTATCAAATGCTTTTGAGAGATCAAAGAAAAGTGTCCCCATAAAATCTCCCCGATCCAGTGCGATGTGAATGAAACTAAGTAATTCAGTGGTAGCACCTTCTGTTGATCTTCCAGGCAGAATTCCGTGTTGGTTGGAACATAATATATTGTATTTACTAAGGAAACTATACATTCTTTTGTACACACATTTTTCATAAATTTTGCCCAAAATAGTAGTGGCCGTAACTGGGCTGTAATTATCTAAAACTGAATTATCTCCACTCTTAAATATTGGAGTTACAACTCCTATTTTCAAGCTATGTGGAAAAACACCCTGTTCCACTGATAAATTTATTAAGTCTGCAAGGGGTTGCGCTATATATTCACTATTATACACTTTATTAATTTATTTGATATGCAATCAATACCTAGTGAGATAACATTTTTCAAGAAGCCAATAACCTCTCTGACATCACACTCATCTACAGGAAAAAAATAAAAGGGTTTATCTACATGTTGTGTGATATAATGATCAAAATTGGTATTTTTAAAAATATGTTTAGGGCAAGTAGTAAAATGTTCTACAAAAGCGTTTGCCATCTCATATTTATTAGTAATAATTTTATCAGCAAGTTGGATTTTATCCCAATTATTAGATTACGTTTTACCGTCTTACCTATTTTTTTATTAACCGTACGCCATATAAACTTCTGCATTAATTTGATGTATAGTATATATTCTTACATTCGAAACTCTTTTTTGCTTCGTCGATTAGTTTGACATATTGCTTCTTTTTTTCTTTATATGTTAAATGAATGTCTATAGTTTTAAAATTATTTGATAGCCAAAAAAGACTTCTCAAATCATTTCCCTCGTGTATTATTTGTTACCCAACTATTTTTAGAATGAATGCAAATTCTTTTTGTAGTCATTGGACAAGATATATCAATATAGTATGTAAGTACCTTCAAAAATGTTTCAAATGTCAAATTAGCGTCATCGAGATATTCGTAAACCTATTCAAAATATTCAGTGAAAAATCTGTTTTGTAGATTTAATAAATTCGATTGAGAAAGATTTCTGAATGTTACATTTTGACTTATTTTTCCTTGTACTTTTTTGATTTAACATCTAATAAAAAAAATTCCAAACCAAAATGATCTCCCAAAATAAAGTCTTTGGTAGTTTCTTCATATTCATATGACCACTAAGCTACAATACAACCGACACATATATTTTAATCGTTTTAGCTTTGTAAAAATTATATCCTATAATATTAGTGTGATATTTTAAGACCAAGTGCCTCCAAACAATTTTCAAGCAAAAAGTTTTTTTTTTCAAAAATTGCTAGAAAATATTCTTAGCGATACTATAGAATTATTAGTCCCGAAGGCTCGCGCGACTTTGAAGTAGGTAGAGAAGAGGGAAGAGCGGAGCGCTCCAAGCGGTTAATCCGACCATTCAAGCGGACTGCGTGACGGCAGCTGTTTACTTTAATTTGCTTTTTTCGAAGCCACATTTTTTCAACTAGGTTTCAGTCGTATTTCGAAAATATTGCACTTATTAAGATTAACCAAACGGCATTTTACTCTTTAGGATGTCTCTCTATGGTCGGTACTACAACAAAAATATTCATTGTTATTTAAAAAAGTTATCAAAAGGCAAAAAAAAGGGTCGAAAAATTCAAAAGTCCACCATTTTTTTTTTTTGGTGAAAATCCATCCGACCATAGCAAATTCGATACAGAATATGAAACCATTTTGTTGTTTACTTTGGATCATTCGTTTGCAAGAAATGATGACACCCATCAACAAATTGGACGAGTTTGGGCAACCATTTTCAGAGGCACCATTTTGACAAAAAAAATTTTCAACTAGTGTAATGTATGTACCTTCATCTGTAAAAAGTTTGATTTTTAAATATCTTTTGTACTATAAATAAAATTTATTTAAAAAACAAGGTGTAAAAATTAGAACGTACCTAGGTATAATTTTTATAAAAACCGTTTTATATGTATTTTATCACCCATTTTTTCGTCTATTATAAATTATATTTATTTAGAATAATACAAAATTAAATACCACATATGTTAATAACTTTCAAAATAGAAACCAAATTATAATTTACCTCTTTAGATCTGAACTGAGGAGGTGCAGATAAATTCTTTCCATCATTATTTCCAAGATGATTGTAGCTAACAATACTGACAGGTTTAATACCAGCACCCACTAAGAAGTCGACCAAAACACTCTTTATCTTTGTTTGACCAGATTTAAAATCATCTCCGGCGATAAATACACCACGTTTTTCAGCAAATTCGATAATTCCTGGAACGAATGTATTCTGTGGAGATCCATTTATATAAGTACATCCCTTAGCTATAGCGGCGTATGCAAATAGTGTAGATGGTGATATATTGCTGTCATTGTTGGCGATAGCAATTTTAATGTTTTCAGCTGTATCATTAACGCCATCTAAGACGTCGCTAAAGCATTCCGTGTTCGCTGTCCATAAAATGATTATTTTGTCAAGATTATTGACGTCTTTAAACTCGGCTATATCTTGGCATATATGTTCTAACTGCTCCTGTCTTGTGCCTTTAATCACATGATCTGCTCGAGATTTCTGGAAAATAAAAAACGTATAATGTAAACCAATAATTCCAAAACCTGTTAGAGATAGATTAAATTACCAATTAGAGCGTCTTCAAGAGAAGCAGGTTGTAAACAGATTAGAGGAAGAAATAAATAAAAAACTAGAGAATCCAGTCAAACAGGATATAGAAGAAGAGTGGCAGACCATACAGAGAGCCATGTCGAAAGAAGCGGAAAAGTGTATAGGAAGAGAACATATAAAAAGATTGGTTCGATGAAGAATGTAGGAATGCTTTGGCAAGAAGAAACAGGGCAAAACTACAAAGAGATAAAGAAAATACCCAAAATGCGATCTAAAACTATGTGGCAAGAAGACGGGAAGTAAAAAGAATTTGCAGAAAAAAGAAAGCAATTGAAAAACATAGAAGAAGCCTACATAAACAAAGAGGTAAAGAACGTCTACCAAGAATTTAAGAAATTCAGGGAAACTACAAAAAATAATCGACAGTATTTCAAAAACAAAGAAGGCTTACTTCTAGGAGGAACAACAGAAAAATTAAACAGACGGTCGGAATTTTTCAAACGTCTATTAGATACAGACCAGCAAAAGGAAATTGTGGGAAATGAGAATTGGCAAGAAAATGAAGAAGGGACGTGCGAGGAACCAACTGTGAACGAAGTCAAAGAAATAATAAGAGACCTAAAAAATAATAAAAGTGCAGGAGGAAGTGGTATCCCAGCTGAGATTTTAAAGAAAGGTGGCGAAAGATTGAAGGAAAGGATATTTCACTTGACACTAATAATTTGGCAAAAGGAAGTAAAACCGAAACAATGGAATACCGCTCTTATTTGTCCTATCTATAAAAAAGCGAAAACTGTGTAAACTATAGAGGTATAGCACTATTTTTAGCAAAAATATTTAAAAAAGACGGCAGAGAATATTTGGAGAAGACGAACCAATAAAGAAATATTGAGGATGTATGGAAAACCAGCAATTACGGCAAAAATACAAGCCCAAAGAGCTAGATGGCTTGGTCACATTATACGAATGCCAGAGAATCGAAATGTTAAAACAATATTGAAGGAGGGAGAAATGGGGAATAAGAAGAGAATGTGGTAAAAAGAAGAAATTGTTGGAAGCAGTAAAGCAATACTTGTCAGAAATAGGCGTGAAAAATTGGAGAGAGAAAGCAAGAGACCGAAAAAAAATGGAGAAAAATAAGCAAGTTTTTAGAAGCCAGGTACCGACAAGGCCTGAAGCGCTATATATATATATATATATATATATATATATATATATATATATATATATATATATATATATATATATATATATATAAATATATATATATATATATAAATATATATGTATATAAATATATATATATATATATATATATATATATATATATATATATATATATATATATATATATATATATTGTAGGTATGACAGGGATGAATATATCTTTGGAAAGTAAGGATCACGTTTAGAGCTTTAAAATATGACGTCTTATACACGTATTTTACATATCAGAACGGGTGGTGGGAGATGACAATATAAACATTTAATATACAGTATAATTGCGGTAACCTATATTGTAGAACGCTTTAAATGCGCGACGTTGGATCGCCTCTTTTTTACAATCGACAGGATACCCGTGTCGAAGCACCAAAGAAGCGGTTTATTGAGGAAGCAGTTCGTTAATAGAGTGTAGAGTGTTGTTTGCTGTAATTAAAGTATTTTGAATAGTGATGTGGCACAATATGGTTGAACATATTGCGTACGATAACAACACTGATTTTGTAGAAAGTGCCAGTGCCGATGCCGGTGTGAATGTAATTCCTGAAATACAAGTACCTGTAAGAAGATTCGAGTGCATTTAATTAAACGCTGAAACGTAGCGATTATTTAATCATAATTTAAACTTCCTTTTCTGGCGTTATCTTTGTTGGGTTACGTTGTTATCAAACAATCTGGTATTTAGAATTGAGAATATTTTTATTACAATAAAACTCCTTAAATAGCAATATTCACCTGATTAGCAGCTATAAATTCCGGTATATAGACAGAAGGCTTTGGTTTTAATGTTTGCATATGTGGTTTTAATTGCTGCTGAAGCATTGGTTCTAAAACTTGAGCTCGTTCCATTGATTCAGCTAAGTTAGCCGAGCTGATATCCCAGCCGCCTATTACGATGTCATCTGGATCTACCATGGGTAACAATTTTGAAAAAGGCACGAATACATCGTTACCTAACGCTACTGTAGCGGCTTGTGTAAGGGACCCTAAAAAAATAAACATTAGAAACATTTTACGCTTGAACAACAACGAAAAAAAATTATAAAACATTATCTGAAAAATAAACTATTTAAAACGATTTGATTTTGCGAAGAAGTCGAATTACTGCCATTTGGAGAGACATTTAACAGAATCCTCATAGTTTTTTTATTTGAAACTGCTTCAACCACAAGGGTTATTAGGGTCGATTTTACAGATAACATAAAAAAAAAAAGAATACAATTAGATTTTGTTGATTAGTCATGAGGAAACCAAAAAAAGTATGGAACGATTGTGATCACTATGTTCACTTATAATGTCTTTTATTGTTGAAGGTAACTGTTCGTGTTGTCTTTCAAATTCGTACAACGGACACTCCACTAATAATCACGCGTAACACAAAGGTTTGATTTGCTTCTGTAGTAGGAAATCATGTGTGATCTTGGTGAAAAGAACTGAGGGAGGCCTATGTCCAGCAGTGGACGCGATTGGCTGATTGATGATGATGATTCATAATAAATTCAGACGAAGAAAACAGCACTTGTAGCTCCTCAGACTCTGAATAATTTAAATGGTATGATTGTATGTTTTGAAAAACTTAAGATAATGCTACTTTATTTAAAATACTTTGATTGTATATCTTAGTTAATGAATATTTTATTTTAGCACATTTTTCTTCAATGGAACATTAAATTTTACTCACAGTTAAACTTCAAGAAATTCATTCTTATATTTTTAGTTTCAAGAAATAAATATTTAAAAAAATCTATGATACACCTTAGTACGACCCTGTTTGGCTTTCATGTGCAATTGTTTACGGTTGGGAATATGTAACATGAATGAACTTTAGGCATTGTAAACGACTTTCAAAAACTAAGAACCGCGCATAGCTAAATTTTGATCGGTACTTAACTTACAAGTTAAACCTTTTAGTGGTTCGCAAATTTAGAAGAAGAAAATGTTAATCTCATGTTCTGATAAAAGTTTTGATCTAATACATACCATACCAGTTTGCTTGCTGGATTCCCCTTTTTGTGGGCCATGTTAAACCTAACTTATTTGCTATTACAGCGGCAGTAAACGTAGACCCATTATTGCCACCCCATCCAACTAGCATAACACCTAGTTTAGGAACTTTTTTAGATGTCTTTAAAACTAAATTTTCTGATATTGGTGTAACCTGGAAAATAAAAATATTTTTTTAATTATTATAAACAAATAAGCTGGAAAAAAACTTGCTTGAAAAAAAAAAGGCTGGTGAAAGACTTGTAATCAAATCGCCCCAGAATAACTTTCTATTTCTTCGAAATTTGTGTAAAAATTATTAGCTTTTCGAATATGAAAAAGATTTTATCTAGGAGAAATAGTTTAAAAGTTATCTTAAATGTTTATAAATTAGAAGTAACCCTAATCTCGCAGAAGAGTTTTGCGTTGTAAAATTTTTTCACTTTCTTTTTTCACTTTTTTATTTTTTTTCTGACTAATGTTACTGCTAATAATAATAATATAGAAAGAGAACTAATTTATGGATCGATCTGAAATTTAAAGGGTTTAGTAAGGACCTCAATACCGAGCTTTGAGAGCAATAATAAAAATATCTAGGTTGATTTTTCCAATGGTTATAAACAATTAACTTTTTTGCTTATTTTGCAGTTTTTGAAGCAACAAATTAATCTTATAACTTCTAGCAATCGCCATTCTAAAGCTTTTTTTATGTTTTGAAAGTTTTATAATTTTACCTCAAATATTAAGCTTTTTAAGCAAAAAATAGAAAAATGAAACTTTTTAACACTAAATTGTTAATAATAAAAAAAATGCCGAAATCTCTGCAGAAAATGTATAGGTTTTCTTTATACAGGGTGTTTCATTAAGAGATTTTACCCCATTGTTTTAACACCTTCCAATATTTTTTGTTCAAACTTAACAAACAGTTTACACATGTTAGGGTATTTTAAATAGTGTGACAAGATAGTTTTCCGCTATTACCAGAGGCGTGCTGTACGGATAGATACTTCCTATTCCCCCTCACAATCTAAGTCACTGTCGTAATAGTCATTTCAGTATGTTTTTTTTTTTGCATAAATATCATCCTTTTGTCTCATTTCGATAGGTAAATAGTTTTCAAGTTATTTGCGTTTAAAGGTAATGTTTAAAACACATAATCTTTTTTTTTTTATTGAAAAAGTTGATTAGCGAGATTACAGTGTAGGTGTACAATTCTAATAGTTTAAATTTTATAATATAACGAATGGATGACGGACGAAATTATGGATCTAATGGAAAAGCGAAGGCAACATAAACAACAACGTAATCAAGACAAATACAAACAGATACACTAAGAAATTCGCCAGAAAATTAAGAAAGCAAAAGAACGTTGGATGGTGGAAAGGTGCAACGAAATAGAACAATTGCAGGAAAAAGGAGATAGTTTTGGACTACATAAGAAGATCAAAGAAATATCGAATATACACAAAAGCCACCACAGAACAAGAATACGCAACGACAGAAACGAATACATAGAGTCAGAAGAGGAGATAGCAATGGCGTGGAAAGAATACGCAGAAAGACTTTTTAATGACGAAAGACCAACACAACCAACGCGCAAACTTCCTTCCGAAAACTTATCAGGGCCATCTAATAATGCGAAGTGAAATAGAATATGCAGTTAGAACCACAAAGATGCATAAAGCAACAGGTGCAGATGAAATTAATATAGAAGCAATAAAACTACTAGTCGAGGAGAATATCGAAATCTTGGTAAAGCTGTTCAATAGAATTTATGATACTGGTTACATTCCGCGAGAATGGCTGCAGTTATCCTTTGTGATGATCCCAAAAACAGCTAATGCCACAAAATGCAATGAACACCGCTTAATCAGTTTAATGAGTCACTTGCTGAAACTCTTCCTTAGGATATTACACTCAAGAATGTACAAGATACTAGAAGAACTTAGCGGGTCAACACAATTCGGTTTTAAGGGAGGACTAGGAACAAGAGCGGCAATTTTATGTTTGAACACCTTAATACAAAACTGTTTAGATCAACGAAAAGATGTCTACCTCACCTTCATCGACTACGAGAAGGCATTTGACAATGTTAAACATGATATCATGATGGAACTACTACATAGGGCCAACATTGACCAGAAGGAGATCAGAATTATTCAAAATCTATACTGGAACCAAATGGCAAAGGTGAGGATTGATCAAGACCAATATACGGATGAATTTGAAATCCGGAAAGGTGTCCGCCAAGGCTGCATACTCTCTCCGATGCTTTTTAATTTATATGTTGAAAATATATTTGCGGAAGCATTAGAAGACCCGGAATTAGGCATTAAGGTGAACGGCATACCAATTAGCAACCTACGCTATGCGGACGACACAGTGATTATAACTGATAATTTGTAAGATCAGCAGTTATTACTTGATAGGGTAAATAGCATAGGTAAAAAATATGGCCTCAAAATCAACATTTTGAAAACGAAATATATGGTCATTAGCAGAAACCCCCAGAAAACCCGATAATATGCATAGGTGACGATCGCATAAAACGCGTGAAAACTTTTAAATTCCTTGGCACCACAATCAATGACCAATCGGATCCACAACAAGAGATAAAAACCCGAATGAAAATGGCAAGACAAGCTTTTGTGAAATTCAGACCGCTCCTATGTAATCAAAACCTAAATTTCGAAATACGCTACAGAATGGTCAAGTGCTACATATGGTCCATCTTGCTTTATTGCATGGAAACGTGGACTTTGAAAAAAACATCTATCAACAAACTTGAAGCATTTGAAATGTGGTCATTGAGAAGAATGATGCGCATACCTTGGGTGGATAGAGTTCGAAACGATGACGTCCTTAAGAGAGCCGGCGTGGAAAGAGAACTCTTTGAATTAATTAAAAAACGCAAGATTGGTTACCTTGGGCACATATTGAGAGAAGCAAAATATGAAATACCACAGTTAATCCTACAAGGGAAGATCGAAGGTAGGAGAGGAGCCGGCCCCAAACAATTATCCTGGTTAAGGAATATTAAAGAATGGACAGGAATACACAATACAGGCGAGCTGTGACACGCCGCCAAGAACAGAATTCTAGTAATGAGATAGTAGCCTACGCACTTTGGTGTATGGCATGTTAAGAAGAAGAAGAAGAAGAATATAATCCTATACATTTTAAATATTTTCCCAAATCAGCATAATTTAAGTCTGTACCTAAGAGTTTATTGATATTGTTTGGAATATTAAACCTGTTGATACAGGTCGATACAACAACGAGCTTTATCAACTTTATAAGAAAGCACTACTGTTAGACTTTATTAGAATACAAAGATTGCAATGGGCCGGACATGTGATAAGAATGCGAGAGGGGAGACTACCGAAAAGAGCACTGAATGCTAGAATGCAGGGAAAGAGACCGGTTGAAAAGCCAAGCAAGTGCTGGGAAGACACAGTAAACAGCGACGCACAAGCAGTTTTAGGAGTCCGTATATGGAGAAGATCAGCCACAGGCAAGCAAGGGTGGAGGCAAAAAATAAAGGTCAAGGCTCAATTTGGGCTTTAGTGTAGAAGAAGAAGAAGATCAGTAACTTGGTTAAATATTATTAAATTATTAATAAAACAAGTATCTCGGTAGAAGGGATATTTTATTAAAGTGTTTTAGGTTAAATCTTCATATTGTGTGCTAAGGTTTCTCCTTTTACTATATGGACAATTCTTAATGAAACCCCCTGTATATTTTATATAATAAATAAAAACAAATTTCAGTCCCGAGAGAAATCTTATTTCCCCGAGCTAGTGGGTACCTATTTTTAGTTTATGACCATATTTTGAAATATGCAATAAAAACAAACTTCCAATTTCTTATTATTTTAACAACGCAAATTCTCAGCGTCATATTTCAATTAAACTTTTCCAGAATTTCACAGTGGAAATTTCCATTCGCACATCGCATCGCCAGAAAATCAATAACGGGAAACATCGTCGATTTATCTTGACAACTGAATTGCATAGAAATTCTATTGCTCTTTGTTAGTTTATTTTGTCGATTTAGACAACAATATACACTTGTAAATGCCGAATCATTGTAGACGTATATATTTATAATATACCGAAGGATTAACGAAAGTGATCCAAGCTACACACATAAAGTAGATATATATATATATATATATATATATATATATATATATATATATATATATATATATATATATATACATATACATATATATATATATATATATATATATATATATATATATATACATATACATATACATATATATATATATATATATATATATATATATATATATATATATATATATATATATATATATATACAGAAAAATGCAGTTGATACTCAACGGAAATACACTCGCGATCATAAAATCCGGGTCACCTTGAAAATCGCCGTTATTTCATTTTTAACGAGCTTTATCGTAAATAATAATAACACAAATACAAACTAATGCATGTTTCTGAGAATTGTTGTCAGCTTAGCGGTTTCCTTTGTAACAAAGAATTTCAATAGTGCCGATTTCGCGGAAAAGTGCACACTTCTCAAAATGAACGGTACCTGTAACTGCCGCTTGTTTTAAATGTCTCATTTGTGCTTCGACTTTCTGTTCAAACGCAACAAACAAACGTTTATTATTGCCGCCATTAGTATTTATTAGTGCCATTATTAGTGTTTATTATTGTTTATTTTTTGCCAAAAATGCCTTGACTGTTGTTGAAACGGCACTCATTGTTGCGCTTATGGAAGACGGTCACATTCAACGGCAAGTCGCAAGAACTGTTGGCGTAAGCCTTTCTACGGTTCAACGAGTGCTTCAACGCTTTCAGGAGACGAGTTTGCTAACCAGACGATCTGGCTCTGGACGAAGAACGACCACGGCACGAGATGACCGTTTTCTTGTGGTTCAGGCTTTACGAAACCGGACCTCAACTGCGGTTATGCATCGAAATTGCCTACAGGAAGTACGACATTGCAATGTTAGCGTTGCAACAGTCAGGAGAAGACTTCATTCCTCTGGACTATCTTCTCGGGTAATGGCTACAGGACCGCCACTTAGCCGGGCGCATCGAGTTGCACGACTAGCTTTTGCTCGACAATACGCGCATTGGGGAATTAATGATTGGAGCAAAGTGTTATTCTCAGATCAATCCCGTTTCTGTCTAACTGGATCCAATGGACGTGTAAGAGTTTGGAGGAGAACCGGTGAACGATTTTCACAAGCTTGCATTGCTCCAAGAATGCCATTTGGTGAAGGCTCGGTCATGGCTTGGGGAGGTGTATTTTCCGACTTCCGCACAGAATTACCCTACATCAAAAATGGGTCCTTAACTGCCCGAAGGAACATTACGGAGATTCTGGAAGAACATGTTATGCCCACCATGGCAGGGCTTGGAGAACACGCCGTTTTTATGAAGGACAACGGGCGACCGCACGTTGCCAGGATCAGTATGCAATACATGGACGAGGTTAGAATTACGAGGTTACCCTGGCCAGCTAGGTCTCCGGACCTAAATCCCATCAAACATCTCTGGGACGATTTGAAAAAACGTATTCAAACCCATACACCTCCTCCTAACAACGCACAGGAGCTTAAATATCTGTTAGTGAGAGAGTGGAATAACATACCTCAACATGTAATCCAGAGAAAAATTGAGAATATGCCCCGTCGTCTGCAAGAGGTTATTAGAGCAAGGGGAGGCAATACACGATATTAGTCATTGAAATTCCACTGATGTTTTACCACGTTCTGTATTTTTCATTTTTTCTTTCGTATGTCTGTTTCAACAATTTGGTTTGTTTTCTGCTTTTTCAATAAAAACAATAAAAAAACCGTTTTTTTTTTCTTTCAAAAGAAACATTGATGACAAATAAAAAATACATTAGCTTAAAAAAAAGGTTATTACTGCACCAGATGCAAAAATATTCAAGAAACTTGAAATTTTCAAGGTGACCCGGATTTTATGATCGCGAGTGTATCAACGGAACAAGAGGAATTGGTAGGAAGAAATACTCATGGCTCCGAAACCTTCGTCAATGGACTGGCTTATCAGCAGATGAATTAAAACATGCCGCGCAAGATCGAGAACGATATCGGCAAATCGTCATGGAAGCTACCCACGCCTAAAACTTGGGCACGGTACTCAAAGAAGAAGGATATCATCATCATCATTTAACCCGGATCTATCCACTGCTGGATATAGGTCTCCCTCAGTCTTTTCCATGTATTTCTATTTTGTGCTGTTTGCATCCATAGTATCCATTTGCTGTCTGCATACGAACAAGGAAATAAGACGGAGAACAGGAGTGACAGATGTCATAGAAATAATTATGACCCTTAAGTGGAACTGGGCGGGGCAAATAGCTAGAATGTCGAATAACAGATGCAAGAAGGATATATATATATATATATATATTTTGTTATAGTTGTATGAAATCATGTATATAAAATATATTTCACGAATTTGCGAGTGTTATCGCTAAATACTCGACAAGTACTTTACTATGCTCTCTACTGTATAGCATAAGAAGTACAAAAGTAAATTGCTCGAGTAATCTTCTTAGGGTGCCCGTCCATTCCGAACGTTGGCGATCATTCTGGCTATGATGACTCTGTTGGTTGCCATACGAAATGGCTGTGTTGGGATCTTTCTATACCATGCTCTCAAATAAGCAAGCCAGGATATTCTTCTTCTTCCTAGGGCCCTTTTCCCCTCAATTTTACCTTGCAAAATGAACTGGAGTAGCTTATATCTGCCTTGATTTCTCATTATATGTCCCAAGTACTGCAACTTACGGTCCTTCACGATGTTGACCAAATCCGCGGTTGTGTTCATCCTCCATAGTACTTCTTCATTGGTGACTTTGTCTATTCATGGTATCTTCAGGATTCTTCTGTATAACCACAGCTCAAAAGCCTTATGTTTTGATAGAGTCATGGCTCTTAAACACAGAGCTCATAATCAAGAATGCACTTTTTGCCTTTCCGATGCGACATTTAATCTCTTGGATATTGTCCCACGACTCATCGATTATAGTTCCCAAGTAGGTGGACTGTGAGATACGTTCAATTGTCATTTGGTTCACATACAGATTTGCTCCAGTTATGTTTTCCTTACTGATGATTATTAGCTTGGTTTTGCTGGTGTTTATATCCAGTCCATATGTTCTACTTGTTTCCGTTATTTTATTCATTCAGTTTTGCAGCCCTTCTATGGTATTGGAAAACACTATTATATCATCTGCATACCGCAAGTTATTGAGCTTTACTCCATTTATTGAGATGCCTTCATCAATATCTTTTAGAGCCTCTTTAAAAATGTTCTCCGAGTACAGATTGAATATCAATGGTGAAATTATGCATTCCTGTCTCACTCTCCTTAAGATTTTGACCTGATATTCTCCATCTATTTGGAGCACCGCTGATTGATTCCAATACAGGTTAGCTATTATTTTTAGATCTCTTCCATCAATCCCTGTCCTCTTCAGCACTTCCATTATTTGTTCATGCCTGACTCTATCTAAAGCCTTCTTGTAGTCAATCACGCATGCAAAAGCATCACAGCTGACATCTCTACATTTCTGAAACAATACCTGCACGCTAAATAAAGCTTCTCTCGTACCAACGGCGTTCACAAATTCAAACTGATTGGGCGCAATTTGTTCCTCGCACTTCCGGTAAATTCTTTTGCAGATAACTT
Source organism: Diabrotica undecimpunctata (assembly GCF_040954645.1). NCBI lineage: Eukaryota > Metazoa > Arthropoda > Insecta > Coleoptera > Chrysomelidae > Diabrotica > Diabrotica undecimpunctata. The sequence continues at coordinate 96,759,312 of NC_092809.1, forward strand.
TTTTAAAAACAGCTTCAGCAGATGTCTCATTAGGCATATGGTCCTATAGTTTTCACAAACTTTTGCTCCTGGTTTTTTAGGCAATGGTACGAACTCCTATTTGAGCCACTCTGCTGGTATTTTTCCTGCCTTGTGTATTTCATTAAATATTTCAGTTATTATTTTTATTCTGCATCTAATAGCTTTATCAGTTCTGCAGGAATTTCATGCTCTAGTAATGAAAATATGAAACAAGTAATTTCGAAAGTGAATTAAGAAAATCCTTTTATAATATTTTTTACAGTATTAGTAAGAAGTTATTTACAATAAATCCTTTTGATATAATTCATCTGCACTGAACATTTTACGCGGAAATGTTTGTTTGCCTAGCAGTTCTACCTTTTTTGCTCAACATAAAAGACAGTTCCATGTTAACAAGGTTATGAAAAGATTTAGATTCGTGGAATTCGCTCTGAAAAGACTTAAGTTACACAAAGCAGCATGCTATGATTTCATTACTGCTGATACCTTGAGCATCTTACAGCCCAGTATGTGAAGTGAGAATATTATATCGATTGTGTAATAAAATCTGACACACAGGCATCTGGCCTAAGGATTGGAGAAAGACCATAATTAGATAGACGATGCATAGACGCTTTTGAAATGTGGACATGGAGACGACTGATTCGAATTCTACGGACAGATCGCTGTACGAATACCTCGGTTTTAGATGAAATTAATCCCAATCAGCGTCTCTCTAGTACTGTTTACTCTAAAATTTTAACGTTCTTTGGCCATATCCATCGAAGTGATTACAAAATGGAGCAGTTGGTGGTCCAAGGAAGGCCTCAGAGTCAACGCTAACGCAACGCGCCAGATCTCCACAACGATGGGCAGACGTTATAAAAAAGCTTCTCAAACATTCTACTGAGGCAGTACATGTAACAGATGACCGCGACTATCCGAGCTGCTGAAGCTCATTGATGAACTACGACACATCTGATTCGAGAAGTCACTGATCAATGCAAGAGGAGAAGCACACACCTCCTCATAAACAAAGACGGGAACCTAACGATGACAGTTAAGGAGAAGGTGGTGATCTGCAAAATGTACATCGAAGAACTTTTCTGGGACTACCGAGGTAACCTTCCAGAAATAAATTGCATGACAGGGCCATCAATACTAGAAAGCGAGGTGAAAGCAGCTTTAAAACAGTCTAAGAATGGTAAGGCCACAGGTTCGGACGAAATACCCGTTGAACTTATTAAGGTGATGAGTGAAGTGAGTACGAAGGAGTTAACTCAACTGTTTAACGCCATATACGATTCAGGTAATATTCCAGAGGAATGACTATTGTCAACATTTCTAACACTACCAAAAGAACAATCTGCGAAATCGTGCGAAGATTTCTGAACTATCAGCCTCATGAGTCATGCACTTAAGATTTTTCTTAAAATCATAGATTCCAGAATTTACAAGAAATGCGAAGAAAATGTTAGTGAAATGCAATTTGGATTCCGCAATTCCATGGGTACACGTGAAGCACTTTTCACTTTACAAGTCATACTTCAGAGATGCCTCGATGTCAGTTGTGATGTCTATATTTGTGTTATTGACTACGCCAAGGCATTAGACCGTTGTCAGCACCAGAAGATGGTCGTCGCCCTACAAAGAGTAGGATTGGATGAGAAGGACATTCGTGCTCAAGTCAAAGTCGAAGACTAGCTGACCGACCTAGTGAAGATCATGCAAGGAGTAAGGCAAGGCTGTGTGCTCTCGCCGACTCTTTTCAATATATACTCTGAGGAAATTTTTACTGAAGCCCTCACAAATCTAGAGATGGGAATCCGAGTGAACGGTGAATACATCAATAATATCCGCTACGCCGATGACACTGTGTTACTAGCAACCAGCCTAAATGATCTACAAGCCTTACTAGACCGAGTGAGAACTGCGAGCGTAACATACGGACTAGACCTTAATATTAAAAAAACTAAATTCATGGTTGTCAGCCGTGCAAATTTAGATCCCGGGGCACTAATGGCAGATAGCGAAGAGATCCAGAGAGTTGACAGATTCACTTACCTCGGAACTGCCCTCAACTCACAATGGGACTACGCTCAAGAGATTAGATCCAGAATCGAAATGGCACGGTTTACATTTATCAAGTTGAGATCCTTGCTGTGCTACAGTGATCTCAGTTTGGGAACCAAGATGCGGATTGTGAGGTGCTACATTTTTTTAATACACACAACATTATATGGAGCAACATTATATGGAGTTGAAGCCTGGACACTGACGCAAGCCACAGAAAAGCGGATTGAAGTCTTCGAGATGTGGATCTACAGGAAGATAATAAAAATATCGTTTGTGAACCATGTCATCAACGTTGAGGTCCTACAGCGCATGACAAAAGAAAAAAAAGTGCTTAATTTAGTGAAAGGAGAGGACCGGGACGCCGTCGTATCTCGTAGTTAAAAACCTCCGACAATGGTTTGGGATGACCTCCGCGGAGCTGTTAAGCAGAGCAGTCAACAAAACCATGATAGCCTTGATGATCGCCAACATCCGGACCGGATAAGGCACTGAAGAAGAAGAAGACACATCTGCCAAGATGTTACATGAGCTACAGTGACGCAGCAATTTTTCTAAACATGACAAGAATTATTGAATACTGCTACTCCTGCAATTTGGAGAAAAGTGTGCGGAAATATGAGCAGTTAATAAAAGAATGTTGGATGCGTGAAAATCACATCGAAACAATTAACCCAGTCATCATTTACAATCCAAATAAAGATACTGACGACAGTGATAATGACTATGGATCTAATTCTTGATTATACTGCAAGGTAATATGTTTTTTTCTTATGAAGAAAAATTTTAAATGTTTTATTATTTTATCAGTAAATATTTACCACTACATCGACAGTGTCAAATATTGGGAAAGTTTGCTATTAGGAGGCTTACGTACCAAGCTTAACGACTTATAACAAGTGGTTGCTTGTTCTGATTATAATATAATTATTCTAGTTGAAACCTGGCTTAATTCTGACTTTAATAATGCTGAGTTGGGACTTTCCAATTACAGCATTTTTAGAGCCGATAGAAATCATCTAACAAGTCATAAGCAACGTGGAGGAGGGGTTCTGATAGCTACATCTAAATATTTACAAGTGTGTGAAGTTTTTATACCACAAAATAATATTGAACAAGTTTTTGTGTCAGTTAAGTGTCACAATCAAATGCTTATTTTGGGTTCTATGTACCTACATCCCTCCTGCGTCTGAACAGCAGTGTTACATTGATCATTGTAGCAGTGTTGAGTTTATTTTTGAAAACTTTCCAGATAGTGATATGATTATATGCGGTTATTATAACTACTATCCCAATGTTAAATGGATAAATGATGAATTTGGAATTAGAGTTCAATGTATTCCCAATTCTCCTGCTAATGATTTGTGTAATACTGACAGTTATTGTAATTTATCTCAAATTAATGTGATACCTAATAGCAGAAATACTTTTCTCGACTTAGTTTTTTCTAGTTTATCTATTATAATTGTGTCGGAACCATCAGATCTCTTGTTTGACAAAAGTGTCCATCATACTTCAGTTTCTTTGTGATTGTTTGTTTAATGTTAACTCATCACCTTTGAATTATGAAGAATACTTTGTAGACTTCAGATATAGTGATTACTTTAGCATAAATTATCTTTAGGCACTGAGATTGATTGGAAATTAGTTTTCATCAACAAAAATATCATCGAGGCTTGAAACCTTCTGTGAAATTCTATACAATTTAATACATAATTTTGTACCCATTAAAAAATATAAAACATCAACATATCCTAATTGGTATAACTGTGATCTAAAATCGCTAATATTAAAAAAGAAAACTGCTCATAAAACATTCAAACAGACAAGTAAGGAAAAAGATTATAATATATTTTCAAATATTAGAACTCAGTGTAAAGAACTTACGAATTCACTATATAAACGACATGTTCAGGAAACTAAAAACAATATATCTGAAAACCCTAGATCATTCTGGAAATTTATAAATAGTAAAAGAAACTCACCTATGTTACCAGCAGTTATTCAGTATGATGATTATATTGGGGAAAATAGTCAAGAAATCGTTGATATTCTTGCAAACTTTTTTTCAACTGTCTACAATGATGTAGTTAACCAAATTCCTATTTTTAAATTTGAGAAATATGCGAATGTAAGCAATTATGTTATTGACATTAAGGAAATAATTGATGAGATTCTGAGTAGCCCGTGGAAACTTACCAAGGGACCTGGCGAAGTTCCATTCTATTTTTAAAAAAAATGTGTATACCCTTTGGCACATTTATTTAACCTATCACTAACATCAGGGATATTTCTCGACTTCTGGAAATCTAGTTTTTTAAAACCAATTTTCAAGTCTTGTCAGAAAGATAAAGCTGAAAATTACCATGCAGTTTGTATAAAGTCAGAGTTACCAAAACTATTAGATTTTTTTGTAAAAAGAATGTTAAGTTTTGATTGTAAAAACATAATAATTGGTGAACAACATGGTTGTAGCCAAGGTAAATCCACAGTTACAAATCTCGTGTATTATACAAATTTTATCATTAACTCGTTGGAGTCTGGTTCTCAGGTCGATTGATGCTGGTCTATGCTGATTTTTCAAAAGCTTTCGATAGAGTCAATCATGATATCTTGATTGCCAAACTTTGTGGCTATGACATTAGCAGGCTTCTTTTAATAATAATTACACACTTAACGGTACTGTTCTGAAAGAGATACGTCAGGTACGGGATTTGGGTATAACACTGAACTTTAATGATCATATTAATGACATAACTTCACGTGCTCTTAAAATGTTAGGATTTATCCAGAGAAATTCAATGGACTTTTCAGTTTTTACGTTTAAAATATTATACTGTTCGCTAAATAGTGCGATGAATTATAGAATACTGCTCTGTTATATGGTATCCTTTTTATAATACCCAGAAAACTCAATTAGAAAAAGTTCAAAACAGATTTTTAAGGATATGTGGTTATAAAATGGGTTTAAGACGTGGAAATTATAATTACAGTTATATTCTTAATCAACTTAAAATGAAAAAATTAGAGACAAGAAGAGCTGAATTCGAATTATATTTTTTACATAAGCTTCTAAATGGATTTATTAATTGCCCTGAAAATTTGGGTTTAATCTCATTTAATATACCTATGCGAAGAACCCGCAATTTTGACCTGTTTTTTGTAGATTTCCATTCTACTAATTATGGACTTGTAATGAAGTTATTTCTAGGATGTTACGTACGGCGAACAATTACCAAACAGATTTAGAATTATTTAATACTTCAACTGCATCATTTAAAAAACATGTTAAAAAACTGTTGTAGCTAGCTTATGTATCTTACTGTATTTTATACATTTTGTACAAAAACTGAAAAAGAGTTTCGCCCGTCAATAAATAAATAAACTTTCTTAACACAGCGGACCGTTTAAGTCAAAATGTCATCGCTAATCCAAAATCCAAAAAAGGTTAATTCGTGAAATACACTATATATAGGTGACTGTGAGCTCCATCAATGCCATTACTGTATAAAATTATGAATAATGTTTATTGCAGAAAGCCAAAGGCGGCAACAAGTCAAATGTTATGTTTGTATGGGATTAACCCACAATTGCATAAAAAATTCAGTAAAATCTTTAAAAACACACTAACGCACCTTCGCCACAAGTATTACACATGTGCAACAATACTTTATCATGCTGCCTTCATTTCCACAACTGTTCTTTTATGTTATCTATTATCCTACTACCACTAGATTCTTGCCGCTCGCTTTCGGTCTTTTCTCTTTTATCACTCCCTAAATCATAACATTGACGAGTCTTTCTCCATGTCAATCTTGCATTTTCTTTCTCTTACTCAGCACTCGTATACAGGGTATGCTTATGCAGTGTCTAAATACCCTTCTTCGCAATGTGCATTATAATATATTCCTACTCACTAAAAGCTTTCACAAATAGAGGACGTCGTTTTGGAACAAATGTGCAGTAAGACAGTATTTTGATGAAACTTTTGTTTAGCATATGTAAATATAAATGAGTTCCATGAAAATTAAGCCACAAGCTGTAGAATCAAGACACAAACAAACTGAATTTTGCTGAAAATGTCAATTTTGGGACTTCAAAAAAGATGCAAAAAAGTTTGCCACTCCTACCGCCGGGCTTCCCCCTAAAACCCCCATCGTAGGAGGAGAAACGAAAAACATCGTATGTTTCTTAGCACTTTTTGTGTAGAAGTAACCGTTCTATCAGAAACAACGCTTGAAGCGACCGGCGCGACGATTTGAATGTAAGCTACGCTCGTGAAAAAAATTTTTCACGCGCGTATCCTATCAACTCGACGGTAAAAATTCGATATCGTCTGACCAGAGCATCCTACTGACAAAAATCAAAATGCGTTTAAAAGGTTAAGAGTGTAGCTTTTCTATGGATTTTTTTCATTTTGCAGCAAATAAAGTGAATTTCTATAAATCTGGTCAATAAATAAACGTTGCGCGATTTTTGCCGTTTTTCCATTATCAGAATCTGATCTTCAAAACCTCTAGCATGAAATTTCATGTTATAGTTTAGGCATTTGAAATATGCATAAAAAAAGGAAGGTGTTTTAGACGTTTTATTTGAAGTATAAGGGTGCTCTAAGAATTCTAACCTACCGGCAGTATTCGAGCGGAGCCCATTGTTACCTGTTTTCGAAGGGCTCTCTTAAAATTCTAAGACATGCCTTCATAAAGCAACTATATGGAGTCAACAGTAGAAACACTTAGCTTCAATCTACCGTTTCGAACGTTGCGAAATATGATTGGAATTAAAAGTTATATATGTTTTTGTGAAAACTCATGGGGAACTCGTTATATCTAGCCTTTACTTCAAATAAAATTATTTAAAATTGCTTCTTTTTGATATCACAAGTACGTTCAAAACTAGACAACTTCAGCTATAAAATCCACCTAATGCCCTCTTCGTGGAAGCATTTCCCGTAACGTGAGATCGTTTGTAATGTCAAAGTTTAAATTCAGCATATTTCAAGTGGCTCATATCTAATCTCACAATGTTTATTTATTTAATAGCTTTATAGGAACTGACTTCGTTTGGGCAAAATATAAAAATTGCATACGAAAGCTGAACTCTTCACCTTTTAAAGCACTTTAATTTTTGTTGATAGTGTCGTACCGGAAGGGTAATACTTTGGAAAAATAGCATCAAAATTACCACTCCGGACGCTCTATGTTTCGATATTGTCTTGAAAAAGACAAGATCTATTTGTTTTATAACTGTTAAGGTTAAATAAAACTCAGGTTTGTAGGTAGAAAAGACTCAGCCACAGAGTCTAAAAGAAAACAAGCAGAGCCCCTAGAGCGAAGTGCTCTAGGAGAGTCCGTAAAGGACCGACTTCGACTGCCTTAAGATCCAAATAATCACATATTTAAAGACATTTTAATATTTATATGAGACTTTCGGACCTCTTGGCCAATAGAAAATTGAATAAAATGCAAGAAGGCGGGCGATGCGCATCAGGGTGCGTATTAGTTTGCTACTAAAGGCACCAGGATGACATCCCCCCCGCTTTGGAGACTCTGAGGCTGGGAAAAGGTAATTTTTATTAAAAGGTTGAAAAACACACAAATACAAATAAAAATGCACAAGAAAATATGTGAAAATAAACGTACTTACAGTTTTTAAAAGATATAAAATTGAAAATTGTCCTTATTGATCGCAACACTGCACAAAAACACTACACAGGGGGAGGTCGGTGGTGGTGACAGCGTCTGCAGGTCCATCCTCGGTCGATGTACTCACTCCCTCGGCGGGTTCGTCCTCCTCTAGGCTGTGCGGATCCCATCTACCATATCAAACGGGGTTTCGTAGGCCAGGGGCCTAAGCCTACGTGGTTACGACCACATATCTGTAGGGAGGCACTAGCTGGTCCTACTCCGTGATTTTCGTTGGCAGGTGGGGCTTCTAACTTCGAAGAGGGCCGGCTCGTCGAAGGTATCTGCACATCGAAGGCTTCAGGTCTGCAGAAGGCCTGGATATCGGCATGTTAGTTTGATATGCTAACATCCGATGCTTCTCCCCGCTGTTTTCTTGAATCCAGCACACGGTGGATTCATTTGTGTGCCTTCTGTGCAGGCGGGTCGTAGGTCCGGATTTTAATCCGTGTGTTGGGCGCCATGTCGTACCGGAAGGGTAATACTTTGGAAAAATAGCATCAAAATTACCACTCCGGACGCTCTATGTTTCGATATTGTCTTGAAAAAGACAAGATCTATTTGTTTTATAACTGTTAAGGTTAAATAAAACTCAGGTTTGTAGGTAGAAAAGACTCAGCCACAGAGTCTAAAAGAAAACAAGCAGAGCCCCTAGAGCGAAGTGCTCTGGGAGAGTCCGTAAAGGACCGACTTCGACTGCCTTAAGATCCGAATAATCACATATTTAAAGACATTTTAATATTTATATGAGACTTTCGGACCTCTTGGCCAATAGAAAATTGAATAAAATCAGGGTGCGTATTAGTTTGCTACTAAAGGCACCAGGATGACAATAGGATACCTACTCTGATCAAAAGATATCGAATTTTTACCGTTGAGTTGATACAAATTTTATTTCGCGAACGTAATTTATATTCAAATATTCAGAAAAAGTGTTAATAAGCATTTTTGTTCAAAATTATCTCATCTACATTTATTGTTTAAAACATTTTTTTCGACGGCGTACAGATTCACGGGAAATCGATTTTTTTTTTCGTTTTCCCCCTACGAACAGAAATTTTGGAGAGAATCCCAGGGGTAGTAGTAGTAACCTTTTTCACATGTTTTTTGGGGTTCCAAAATTATTGTCCACAGTAAATTCAGCTTATTCGTCTAGTTTTTAAAGATCAAATCTCTGACAACTAGACAAATTCAAAAATAAAAATTTAATAGATGTTTTAAATATACATTTACGTTTAGAACATTGTAATCAGTTATATCTAAACCTTATACGTCAAATTTCCAGTTTAATTTATTAAATATATTTTTTTTAATCAATTTATTCGCTAATGTCTGATTAATATAATCTAACCTATCCACTATATTTTATATATTTGCTTCCATACACATTCCACATTCCATAAACCGTCTATCTACGTAATTTGTGGTATTTGATACCTATTTTATTTTCTGTATTTAAGTGAATATCATTGTTAATTCAATTGATTACTGTCCATTATAATGGTGCATTCAAACTATGCAATTTATCCAAATATTTACTTACCTCAACAACATCTCCATTTTTTCTGGCTTTGTTATATTGGTAGGTGTATTTGGTTTCGATAAAATTGTCAGTATATTTCACTTTATCACTGTTCACCACAACGCTCATGTTTTTCTTTAATTAAAAGTGCATATAATGACGACACTACCGGTTTACGTTGATCGAACACGTAGCTTTCCTGCTGAGTTAGAAGGAAATAATATGTGAGTGTGTCTTGATGGGAATATCCAAAATGCACCAGGCGCACGGTAAAATGTGGATTTATATGCGCAGGACTAACCACAGATAGGGGCAGGATCGACTGTACAAATATTTTACCAAATTAAAAATAGATTTTTATTTACAAAATATAAAACTAGTAATAAAAACTAATATATTTACAATATACTTCTTTTTTGGTTTATGCAAATTAATATTTAATAATTACAGTAAAAGAAATGATACTTAGTAACTACAAAATATATTCCAAGCAATAAAAGTATATTTTGATAATAATTATAGAAAAATAACTTTTGAAACAAGTTCCAATCAGTCGTGACATTCGGAATGATATCAGGAGTGATGTTTTAAATTTCTTCTTTAATACTCTGTATCATCATTATCATCATACGTGGCTCGACAATCTGTTGTGGATCTTTGCTTGCTCACAAAGAAGTCGCCACTCGTGTCGATTCCTGGTAACTTACCTGGCAACATCTTCTGACCCTTAGAATCTGTAGCTCTTCTTCCACATCATCAATCCATCTCCTTCGTGGTCGTCCTCTACTTCTTGTGCCCTCTGGTTTTGAAAATGTTAATCTTTTCCTGTATTCGTAATCTGACATCCTAGCAATGTGTCCAGCTCATCTAAGTCTCTGCACTTTAACGAATTTCACAATATCTTTATTCTTTATCGATGTAGAACTGATATAATTATTCAAAGTTGTATCTTCGACGCCATAGCTCATTTTAATTTACGGCCCCAAAAATCTTTCTAAGAATTAAAAGAAGTCTTTCATCATTTTGAGATAAGGTCCAGGTTTCAGCCCCATTTATCAAAACCGGTCTTATTAAGGTCTTGTATACAGGGTGAGTCACCACTAACGAGACGGAAGATTACAGCGAAACGGTAAAAGATTTTGAAAAAATTTTTAATGTATAGGTAGTATGTAAGTTGATAAAGGCTACATTTTAAAATTATTCTGAAATATACAGGGTGTCACAATAAAGCGCTGCGTTTTAAAGTTATATTTTTTCTTATGGATCACCCTGTATTTTATTGTATTTTCTAATTATATGCAAAAAATAAGATATAATTTCATAAGACTTCCCTATACCTATTTACAGAGTTCTGAGTTATGTCGAATTGTTTTAAAATGTAAAACTTTAAACGAGGACTCATTCGTAATTTATTTAAGCAATTCTAATAAAATTACTCATACATCTAAATAGCTGGATATTGTTCGAATATATTTCATGATTAATTATTAAACATTTATTTACAGGGTGTTCAAAATTTGTAGGTTCATTATTGAATTATTCAATGTGTAATATAAATTTTATTTTAAACTGAACACCCTGTATATTAATAAATTATTAAATTAAAAATTTTTTTTCTCTTTCGAATGATATACGTATGTCCTATAACTAGGAATGATAGTTTTGCCGTAATTTAAAATTTTGTTAAACGGAAATCGATTTCAAATATTTATAATTGTTACTTTCGATTTTTAAACCCATCATATTGACATATCATATAAACCCATCATATAAACGAAACCAGTGTAGTTGTAAATACATTTTTTGTAAATCAATTAAAATTTTTATGTCTTTGGATTTGTATTCGTTGGGAATAGGATAATTAGTACTAAAATATGATGAAAAGAAAATAAAAAAAATTTGTTGAAAATCTGATGTTTTTTAGATTTTCTACGATTCATCAAGTGAAAAGCAACTGCGCAGAGGTTACAGTTTTCAAAAATGACGTAGATATTAACGTTATGTTTAATTTTTTGTATTATTTTAAGTATTAAAATAAGTTTAATATTTAAATAAAAATAAAACTGTAATATATATTTATTTCTTTGAAGTCATAATAATAGATGTATCTATAACTTCTTACGTGCTTACGAGCACACACTCTTTTTTAACAATTAAATACATAACGAAACAGAAAGAATTTTAATAAAACAAATAATACAAAATAATACAAAATGAATAATGAACATAAATAATACAAAATAATCCAAAACTTACTATAAGTAAAAAATGTTCAGGTATGTAACAGATCTTCAAATTGCTTGCCATCTTGTGCAATACAACAAGCGATTCTATCTTCGAATGATTTATTTACATTATTTAACATAGCACGAGTTATTGAAGCAAAACGCGTTTGTAATTCTTAATTTCATGTCATCTCTAGTAGTAAAAAAAAAATCTCTAGTAGTAGGAGGTGTAGCATTTTCAATATATTTAATATAACCCCATTTAAAAAAATCCATCTTGGTTAGTCCTAGTGACATAAGGGGCCAATTATATGAACCACCTCTACCTATCCATCTGTTTGTAAATTTTTTGTTAAAGTAGTTCCTAACATCACCTGAGAAATGAGCAGCAGCTCCGTCCAACTGGAGCCACATTTTTGTTCGTAGGCTAAGTGGAAGGTTCTCAAGCAGTGTCCAAAAATCTTGTTTTAAAAAATTTAAGAAATTTGTCCCATTTAGATGTTCGTCAAAAAAATACGGGCCGATAACGTACTCGCCCATAATGCCGCCCCAAACATTAACACTCCATCGGTGTTGGCGATCAACAGTACAAAATAAATGTTTATTTTCTGTGTCATAATAATGAAAATTATGTCTATTTACTATAGACCATTATTATGAAAAGTCGATTCGTCTGTAAATAATACATTTTTTAAAAACTCAGGATGAAGTTGAATGTGATACGGATGAAAGTGGTTGGTCTTAAGTATTCTACATACCTAGACTAGTTTGACTAATTTCTAATTCAACCGAAATTTTTTTTGTACTAATATTTGGGTTTTCCGTAACAGAAAGCAGGACATTAAGTTCGTTAACGTTGTCACCAATAACTGGTTTATTTTTATTTACCTTTTTGTATGCAACATTACCAGTAGCACGGAATCTATTAAGCAATGTCTCAAAAACTTCCTTTTGTGGGTGTCTTCTATCAGGAAACTTTTGAGCATAAACTTTAGAAGCTAAGAGACAATTTTTTAAATATTCTCCAATACAAAGTACAATGTCGACTCTTTCATGGATAGCGTAATTCTTCATTTTTAGGAACAATGAAAGTTAAATATTACACACGAATGTTTATATTTTGACAATTACCAGACCGTAATGTCAGAAAATGACAATGTCATACAATGACATTAACTAACTATATCTTTTGTTTTAAAATCAATATGTATACCGATGAAGAGTTTAAATAATTGTAAATTACGCAAAAACTATGAGACTTAAATATAGGACATCTTTGTACCATTCAAAAGAGGAAACTTTTTTTAATAATCAATAATGGAATAAATTTAACCATTACCCAACTATTTCGCTGTAAGAGAAAATTTGTTATAATTGCTTAAATAAGTCGAGGATGAGTCTTCTTTAAATAATTTTTTTTGCTTATAATGTAGTAAGTTGTGGTTTATTTTGTATTATTTATGTTCATTTTGTATTACTTGTTTTATTAAAATTCTTTCTGATTCGTTGTGTATCAGCAAGTAAAAGTATAAGGTACCTATACACATTTGTTTACAACTACATTGGTTTCATTTATAACAAATATGTCAAAATGATGGATTTAAAAATCGAGAGTAACTATAAATATTTTGAAATCGTAAAGAAAATTTTAAATTACGCAAAATCTATCACTCCTAGTTATAGGACATCCATATACCATTCGAAAGTGGAAATTTTTTTTAATATAATAATTAATTAATATACAGGATGTTCCATTTAAAATAAGCCTTATATTACACATTAAAAAATCCAATAATAAAACTGCAAATTTTGAACACCCTGTAAATAAATTTTTAATAATTAATCGTGAAATACATTCAACCAATATCCAACTTAGAGGTATAACCAATTTTATTAGAATTTATTAAATAAGTTAGGAATGAGTCTTCGTTTAAAGCTTTACATTTTAAGGATATTCCACATAACTCAGAACACTTTGTGCATAGGTATAGGGAAGTCTTATGAAACTATACCTTATTTGTTGCCTACAATTAGAAAATGCAATAAAATATAGGGTGTCCTTTAAGAAAAAATACGCCTTTGATACGCCTCACTTTATTGGGACGCCCTGTATATTTCAAAATAATTTTGAAATGTAGCCCTTATCAACCTTCAAACTATAAATTTAAAATTTTTAAAATCTTTTACCGTTTCCCCGTAATCTTCCGTCTTGTTAGTGGTGACTCACCCTGTATTTTGAGCTTTACTGCACGTTTTATATTTTTATTTTTTAAATGTTTCTGGAGACCGTGAACAGTTCTGTTTGCTATTGCTATGCGTGTTTTTATTTCGTTGCTTGTCGTGTTTGTTGCGTTTACTAGAGATCCAAGATATGTGAATTCTTTGACTTGCTTAGAGGTATAATTGTTAATTTGAATTTTCTGTTTGGATATTTTGGGGATTTTTTGAAACTAACATATATCTTTTTTTCCTCGTTTACCACAAGTCCTAATTCACTCAATGCCGCATTCGCAAGCCTTGTAAAACACTGCACCATGTCTCTCATACTTCTGCCCAGTATAACTATATCGTCAGCGAATGCGAGAGTTTACGTAGATATATTAAAATACTTCCATTCATTATAATATTTAATTGTCTGATTGCCTTTTCCAAGGCAATATTATAGAAGAAACACGCCAGTGCGTCCCCCTGTCTTGGACCATTATTAATGTCAAAGAACGTAGAGTTTTTCTCCTTCAATTCTAACGCATAAGCTTACGGTTTGCATTGTTAGTTGGGTCAACTTAACTAATTTGACAGTAGAAAAAAGTATTAGTTATTTAAATAACAAATAGTTTAAAAAAGATGCTCCAATTGAGATCTACTTATTTCTTGCCAACAAAACATTTTAATTTAGGCGAATCAACTATAAAAGCAATTAAGAAGAATAAGGTTGCTATAAGAAAATCTATATTTTCTGGTACAAAATTAAGCACCAAATTTTTATCTTAGTCACGGGATGTATTATTAGAAAGAACATAAAGAGCCATCGCAATTTGGATTGAGGAACTAATTCAAAGAAGAATTTTTGTAAGTGGTTAGTTAAGGCAGGAAAAATCTCTTGAGTTTTATGAGTTAATGAAACAGTCAGAGCCACCAACTTCCACTTCCCAAGCTGGTAAAAAAAATTCAGCTAGGAAAGGATAGCTAATCGGGTTTATAAAAAGAAATGCATTTCATAATATCAAGGATCACAGGAGAGAGTGCTACAGCAGATAAAGCAGGCAAAGATTTACTTTACAAGTAAAACAAGAGCAAGCAGTTGATGTTAGAAAATTGATAGAATAATATTATGATTTAAACTGGAAGAATATTGACGAATTAAGCTATTTTAAAAACCTTTTAAAACGAGACAACTTGGAAAACATTTACCTGCAGACGAAGTTCATAAATAATTAGTTTAGGTACTTTCAAAAACAATACTAGTAAAATGAACAGGTTCCCCTGTTTTCCTGTTTATCGACACGATATGAATAAATATAAATAGTCACTAAAACGAATAGAAATATGGACCAGTTTTTTTAAGCTTTTGTATGAATTTCTTTCTGATATTCGAAATAATTTATCATGCAGCTTATTTCTTTTAATTTCTTGAAACTTCTTTGTTTTTGTCTTAGTTTTATGTAATTTTTGAAGGCTACGGGACGTATCCCAAATATATATTGGGATTTTCAGACGATTTGGGACAAATAAAGAAAATGTTGGAAGAACTTAGTACAGCCTGTCATAAAATAGGTTTAAAAATGAATATAACAAAAACAAAATATATGACGAACTTAGTACCAAGTAAACACCTTGAAATACAAAATGAAGAAATAGAACTGGTATACAAAATTTGATATAAATATTTAATTAATATATATCTGGGTCACGAAATTAAGATAAGTAAGGAAAATCAAACAACCGAAGTATCTAGAAGAATAATACAAGGATCGGCAGCATCTTAGGAACGTTTTTAAGAGTGACATCCCAACTAATATGAAGAGAAAAGTTTTCGACCAATTCGTGCTACCGGTGATGACCTATGGTGCAGAAACATTATCGCTCACAAAGAAAAACGCACAAAAACTAAGAGTAGCGCAGAGAAGAATGGAGCGATCAATGTTAGGAGCCACTCTGCGAGACAGGATTAGAAACGAAGATCTACGAGCTAAGACCAAAGTCATAGACGTCATTGAAAGAAGCTGAAACTTAAAAGGGAAATGGGCTGGACACGTTGCCAGAATGAAGGACGGAAGATGGACTTGCAAACTATTTGAATGGAGACCAAGAGCCGATAAACGTAGCAGAGGAAGACCACCAACACGATGGCAAGACGACTTACGAAAGACAACAAAAAACTGGATACAGCAAGCACAAGATAGAACACTTTGGAGACAAACAGGGGAGGTCTATGTCCAGCAGTGAATTAAGAGAGACTGATGATGATGATGATGACGGGACATATCCCTACTTTTTCAAGGCAAGTAATGTCTTTTTTTATGGGCTATTGCTTGTTCCGAAACTGTTTTTTTATTAAATTTCGAGCTCTACAAGGGCAACAAAACGAAATATACTAGTGATACATTGGGAGAAAGTGTCATCCTAAATTTGAGCAAACCATTTGCCGAAAAGGTTATTGCCTGTACTTTGATAACTGTTTTTCGACAACTCCGCTATTTGAGAAGCTCATTAGGAAGAAACTATTTGCTGGTGGTACAATCCGGCAAACTAAAAAACAATGTTTTAAGAACTTATGCTCCCACAAAAAGTTAAAAATGAGTCAATCGGACGCTGTGTCTTCGGGAAATATTTCCGTATTCGTATTCAAGTGGAAAGGTAGGGGTGTGAAATATGTCATAGTTGACAGTAACATGCATAATATTCAAGATATATCAGAAATATTACTTACAACAGATATATGGGCGGCGTGGATCAGTTTGATCAATTACATTCCACGTATATAATAACTTGAAGTCCAGGAGGTTGTGGATAAAAATTTTTTATTACCTGCTTTATGCAGCAATTGTGAATAGCTAAATTTTATACAAAGAAGATATGAGAAATAACAAAAATAATCAGAAGCCCATGTCTCATTTGCAGTTCAGAAGTGAACTGGCAAATTCTCTTATTTCAATATTTACGTGTCGAAAATGCACAGGATTGGAGAAATTCGAACCAATTTGATAATATAGGACACCTTGCCGTAAAGGAAACCAAGGGTGCGGGGTCAACCCTGTTCCGGTTGACAATGTCCCTGGGAAAGTTTCGTTTTTTGCTTCGTATGTTACGTTTTGATGATAGGGAAACACGAGGAATACGAAAAGCCCTAGATAAACTTGCACCGATAAGAATTTTTTGATGAATTTGTTAAGAATTGCAAAGACCGTTATACAGTTGGGAGTTGCGTTACGATTAATGAAAAATTGGAGGCATTTAGGGGACGATGTACATCACAACGCAATAATTGATGAAGATTCCGGGAATCAATATGTATAAACCAGAAATTGTCACATTTTATAATAAGACAAAAGATGGAGTTGATACACTGGGCCAACTTTGTTCATTGTACAATGTGTCACGTAATACGAATAGGTGGCCCATGGTAATATTTTATTCAACTATGAACATAGCAGGTGTAAATGCACAAATTGTATACAATTGTAACAACCCTGATACCAGTATGAAAAATCTACCGTCAACACTTTTTAAAAACTATTGCTCTGTCATTATTAGACGAGTACTTAAAAAGAAGATCATCAGCTCAAAATGTACCACCGCAAGTAAGATATAGACGTCAAGAAATTGCAAGTACTAGAATTCGAAAAAATTTGCCAGATATGCCTACTGGGACAAAGAAAAGGTACGTTAAGTGTAAAAATGACAATAAGTCAAAATACTACTTTGAAAAGTGCCATGCATTTTTATCCCTCAAACATGTCAATATTTATTGTGATGAATGTTCAAATTAATCGTTTATTTTATCATTTTTAGTTTGTTTTATCATTACTTTTTACGTTTCTTTAAAATAAATATCTCATATTTCATTAGTGGTTAAATAAATTTTTTTAATAATAAACGTTTGTTTTTTGTATCAAAATAAAAGGGTTGTAAAGAAATGTCAAAAAATATTAAAATAAGATATTATTCAATATCATATTCACATATACGTATTTATAAGAAGATAGTTAATTAATAAAGGCAAAGAAAATATTTAAAAATATACAAAAATATATATTTATATTATATTTATATATCGGGTCTGGTGAACCCGGCGCTATCAAATTTTTATTCAAAAGAGGCGCTACCACCGCAGGGTTAACAAACCAAGGAAAAAAGTTTTGCCACTTAAAGGGTTAAAAGATTGCTTGATCATGTAGAGTTCGATAGACGAGAACATTTGGGAACTGCTGTATTAAGATACCAAAATGTTTATAATTGACGAATGTGATAATCTTAAAAGCAATCATAATTAAATATTAAAAAACTATATAAGTAAATATTACTATGTAAATACTCACCCTAAATTTATATTTAAATCAAAAATAATTTAAAAATTTTAATAATTGTGTCTATATATAAAAAATTCCTTTTTATAACATAATTTTTATTTTGACATTTAAAATAATATTAACAAAAATGTTACATTAATTCAATTTTACCCGTGCTATTTTATACGTCAAAAATATATTAATTATAATATCTAAATTAAAATATAAATTCTACTATAAACATAAAAATTACTAAAATATTTTATGACAGAACGCATATCATAAATATTTTTAATAAAATTATTCCGCTTGCGGTACGAGTAGATAAACTAAATAAATATAAAATAAATAAACAGCTGCTCAGTTCAACGCCGAGAATAAAGACAGAAAATACTAAAAGTTGGGACGGTGTAGAAACCCAGCAGAGGCCGTGAGTTATAATTAATTCCAGAGGGTATTTTGCGATTTTGAAAGAGGGGGCAGCACGAAGTAAAATCAATATCCTGCCGAGCCCCCCTTAGTATACAACCCAAAGCCAAAGGGCGCGGTAAGTGATGTTCGTGCCGTTCAAGCATTATAGTTGTGCATCTTATACACAAAATTTCGCGTAAACATTTGTGAAAACAAAGTATATTTAATGTGATTTTAATTTTAAAATAACTGTGTAGTGTTTATGTGATTAGTTAACCTTACATATTACGATGAAGTTGCAAAAAAGCGTGCGTCTTTACGCGGATAGACACTACGAAAAGTTGGGAAGCATATTTTCTGATTTATATAAAGACAGTTTATTGACAGATTGTACATTGTATTGTAAAGATGGGTCCTTAAAGGCACATAAAATAGTTTTGGCTGCTAGTAGCCGGTATTTTAAGCAAGTTTTCATTGATCATACCGACGACAATGCTATTTTTATGTATGGTATTTCGTACAGTCAACTTAAAAATTTAATAGAGTTGATTTACAGTGGAAGTATTGATATCCCAAATGAGCATTTTACATCAGTTTACAATCTTTGTGAAGAATTGAAAGTTTCTGGAGTTAACGTCGAATCTACAGATAACGTGAGTATTTTATCTTTATTTTCTTTTTTAGTTTCAGTAAATAATCAACAAATAAATTTGTGAATGCAAGGTCAGCCTAACTTGCGATGTTGCCATGCTTACTTGCTAGATTATTACCACACATTCAGTTAATATAATGAATTTTACAATTATATTTCTACTGTTTGACGTGTTCAACAATAAAATTTTAAATTAGATGATATAAATTGTTTAAATTTACTATGGTTTGTATGTTATGGAAATTTTTTCAAGGTTATTTTTAAAAATAAAAAAACTTATTTGGTTTACAGGTTTTTTCATAAGGCACCTTTCTAAAATGTTCTCTTTTTAACGAGAACCTGACAAACTTTATCAATAATTATTACAAAAGCTGATAGTGATTTCCCGTATGTTAACATTTATATCCTTGCTTTTAATAATTTTTTAATTTGCGTGAATATTCACATACTTAATTTAATTTTTATTGAGCACATAAAAGGTTAAAATTATCAATAAATTTATGTCATTTACTTATATCGAACGCTAATAGAATATGTATTAGACAGGAATGACGAATTGTTCAGTAAAAATACATCTAATTTATATGATAAAAATTATAATGAACGTTTTTGTAATATCGATAAATATATTTGTCTTTTCCAAAAGAATATTATATTTATTTTCGGACATAAGCATTGTTAGGTATGTCATAATAATTCTTAGACTTTAGAATACAATTATTATATTTAAGTAATTTCAGACACAAATACATTTTTACATAAAAATATTATATTGTATAACAAATCTTTATGATACAGTTAATATGGTTTACTGAGACATGAGAAGACATGAGCGGCGTCAGGATTATTGTCAGGGGGTGTATCTTCTTTTCAGGGGGGTGCATTTGCATCTACACATACTATTAACCTATATAAAATATAGAACTATATGTATTACTATAGACAGGAGGGTGCAAATGCACCCGGCTGCCGGCGCCCATCCATGAAGACATTTTATTTGTGAGGAGTACCCAAAATGGGAAAATTTTAAAGACCAAAATTTCGAGTTAGAAAACAAAACTAAATATATTGTATTTTTAAATAAATAGTGATCATTATAAACAAAATTTGATTTAGCAATAGGCTCTGTATTGTGCCTACTATATTTAAGGAAAACATTGAAGCAAAAATATTGTTTTGAAACAGGATTTAAAATTCATAGTTTTCCCTATATATATATATATATATATATATATATATATATATATATATATATATATATATATATATATATATATATTATAAAGAATTTTAAAGAAATTATATATCTTTATACAGGGTGTCCCATAATTAATTGGACATTAGCTAATGGGTGATAGGTGATATCAAGATAAAGCGTTTGGGCTTAAATTGTTTAGGCAAAATGTTGCTAGTTTTTGTTCTACAGGGTGATTCATTAATATTTTTTTATATTATTTTTAGGTATATATTGAAAACTATTCAACCGATTTAAGTAAGTGAAATTTGGTATCCCGCTATTATTGCTTAATAATATGGCTTAATATGAAAATGATATTAGTTTTACCATTGATACTAAGTGGCGCTACCTACTATAACATTGGTTTATTAATGTGGCCTTTTTTTTTGTTCGCCCTGTATATCTAAACATTCTAGGAAAAAAAACATGAAATAACGTTCAATTCTATACAAAAAAAGGTATTCTTGTTTCTAATAAAAAAAGTACACCGTTTTCGAAATAAACGTATTTTTTTAATGAAACGCATGTCTGCATTTAATTTTTCTCAAAAAAAGGCAGGCACCTAGGTATGCTGTGAACTTAATGGCAAAGTCAAAGCGTAAGTACGAATTTGTTTACTATTTGTTGTCAAAGTGCAGTGCGAGTCTTTTCATCATATTTTAATATCTATTATCCTATTTCCGACGAAGACAAATTCAAAGACACAAAAATTATAAAATATATTTTTTTCACACTTTGCACTGATACATACGTAACTTCAAAGATTAAGCAACTAACTTTATACTGCCGGTGAGCGCGTAGGTACTTCATACGGTCATTTTTATAAAAAATCGCTCTCAACATTTTTCCCAATTGCACCTAAAGAAGTATAACTTCAAAAACATGAGCTAACAATCAATTCTACACAAAAAAGGTACCTAGTCTTCTTTCACATCAAAAAAGTACACTGTTTTCGAAATAAACGTATTTTGTTAATGATGCATGTCTATTTAATTTTTTGCAAAACAAGTATGCTTTGAACTTAATGGCAACGTCAAGACATAACTAAGAATTTATTTATTATTAGTTGTCAAAGTGCACTGCGAGTCATTATTTGTCAAAGTGCTATTAAGTTTTTTATAAACCACTTAAGATATAGGTAAAATTCCACACCCCACGTTGTGGGGTTACCTAAACTCGCTTGTTTATCAAAAAAGATAAATAACCGTCAAGAGTTATGGCAAAATATTGTAGAGGGAGTTAATGTAATTAAGTAGGGCCCAAAAAAACTCATTATTTAAAATAAGACAACACTTACACAAAAGATTTAGATTATGTAGTTTCTCTAATGGTGAACATTTTGAACACTTGTCAAAATAATTGTTTCAATCATATGCATTTTGTTTGCAAAGATTATCTACTACTAATATATTTAATATTCACTGGTATTTAAGACCTTTTATATAATGTTTAAGTTTATATAAGTTTTTGTAAAATTTTTTCATTTTATGCACGTCTCTAAAAAATACGTTTATTTCGAAAACGGTGTACTTTTTGATTTGAAACTTTTTTGTGTAGAATTGAATGTTATTTCATGTTTTTTTTCCTAGAATGTTTATACAGTGCTGACAAAAAAATTATGGCCACATTAATGAACCAATGTTATAGTAGGTGCCGCCACCTAGTGTCAATGGTAAAACTAATATCATTTTCATATTAAGCCTACTAAATAATAACAAGATACCAAATTTCACTTAAATTGGTTGAATAGTTTTCAATATATGATTAATAATAATATAAAAAAATATGAATAAATCACCCTGTAGAACGAAAACTAGCAACATTTGGCCTAATCAATTTGAGCTCAAACGCTTTATTTTGATGTCAGCTATCACCCATTAGCTAATGTCCAATTAATTATGGGACACACTGTATTTTATAAAGAAGAATCAATAAAAGTAATTTACTAGAATAGACACAGAATAGTCCAAGATCTCTTACCAGGCGATCTACCGGTTAAAGTGGATTTTTGTGAAACATTTCAAGAAAGGACAGTCCTCAATCCAAATTTTTTTAAATGCATTTAAACACAAGGTATGTTAACTCCCATAAAGCACACTACTCTTGTAAGAAAATCCACGAGTCAAAAGGGGTTGGTCATCATTACCAATTATAATGATGTACCTTGAATCACTTATTCGAGATAGAAGATTTAATGCTAAACGAGCGAAGATCTTTATTTATTTTTATGAACGATGGAAATTCATCCGCACTTTGATAGACGGTGTCGTAATTGGTTGAATAACCATTTTCCGAATCGACGGAGTGGTACAAGTATAGAAGCTCCGATTCAGGGTCCTCCTCTGTTATGCGATTTTAATCCTTTGGACTACACAGTTTGGTAGTAGTGTTGCCCAAAATCGGTCTTGGTCTTGCAGTCTTGGTCTTCTTCTTGCATTTTTGCAAGACCAAGACCAAGACTGACCGTTGCAAGATTTAAGCAAGAACAAGACTAAGCCTGCGAGACTCTTGCGTCTTGCAGTTAGGACTGAGTGTGGTTTTAGCGAGTATAGTAGTTCGGGTATATGCTTAAAGACTCTATGAGATGCAAAAAAATATGTAATAAAATTTGAAAAACTGGACTTATGCGAATTACAAACAATACCATAAACATACATACCGAATTAAAATATTCATTAAAAAAACACATTTGACACGTGCTCAGAGGTCATAATTACAATGTAAAAATAAAATATTTTGTACATTTTCCAGCAGACTCCTTCACTCTGAAATTAATTGTCCATATTTTGAGAATAGCCAATAGCCGCTCTCTAATCATAAAAATAATCTTGCATTGCGACGCCAACAGTAATATCATATCGATATTTTTTAAAATATGTCACCCTAGCTAAAAAAATATAATTGTTACGAACAACCACTTAATAATTCAATTTTTTTACCATTATAATTTAGTCAGGAGTAATCTAAATAAACAAATCTTATCGGCCTAAGGCTATAAATTGTTTCTGCTGAGTGTGCGATGAGATCATTCGGTTAAAGAAAATTTGCTGAAAGAGTCAAAAGTAACGAGACAAATTAATAACAGATAATGTCGCGTACCATGTAAACAAAATACCGAAGTAACGATATATAATTCTCGGTTTGTTATTAGATACTTGGGTATTGGATAGTAACGAACATAAATTATAGTAGTATAGTAGTTACTTTTTCGACATCACTTAACTTCATTCCCAATTGAGCTTTCCTTTGAGTCTAATGTAATAATTGTTTTTCATCTAATCCTTGTTGTTCCCGAAGTGACAAGTTTACAATTTGACATTAGGGACAAATATTCAAATAGTTTATAGTGGGAGTAATGAGCGTTGGAGTTATAGATCTAAAAGCAAATTTGATGAGTTTTTCGAAATAATTTATGCATCTCAAATTGCTTTGTGTAAATTGTGCCTACATAGGAAGGTTGAAATGAAAATGAACACCAGAAACACGTCAGGTTTAAGGAAGCATCTAATATCTTTTCACAAAAAGGAATTACAAATATTTCTTCCTGAAAAACCAAAATTCGGTGGAGATATTCAAGCTTTTTAATAACCGCTAGAAAAAGTGGAGATGTAAAAAATATATACTTATTGCCTTATTACCAATTACATATATTATCTACCTACTACTTTAGTTTGGTAAATTAATGTATTTATTAAGTAGGTATCTCCTTAATTTAAAACAACTTCTTTTGATTATCATTGCTTTTGTGCCTATTCTTTATTTTTTATTTAACTATAAGTTAGTTTTTTATATACAAGTAGAAATAAGATTGGTAAAAACATTTATTTTGCTTTACTAAGTGTATTTATTATATATTTTGTTATCTGATCACCTAAAAAATCTGTGCCCTTGATACATGTATGTGGATTTTTTGCCCATCATGTCCATCAATCCCTTTCTAGGCAGATAATATTCTTTAGTACTTAGTTCTTAAGTACAGGCATGCTGATGTCATTAATTTGTTTTTTTTGTGTTTTAACCACGTTTTAGCACATGTAAGCGTAGTAAATGCAAACGTTTATTAAGAAACAGATTGACTTCCGTGGGGCATGCTAGATAGATGAATTAGTTAGAGCATAGGCACAGATCGCTTAGATCGTGGCTTCAAACCCCACCCGATGTCAGTTGTTTAGACATTTATTAATTTGGTTGGTCTTTATTATTCTTCTTCTTCTTCATTGTGCCGAGCTCGATTGTCGAGCGTGGCTATCAAATTGGCTATAGTAATTTTGTTGACGGCAGCTCGGAAAAAAGATGCAGAGGATCTGTTAAACCAATCTCTCAGGTTTCTAAGCCATGACGTTCTTCTTCGACCTTTACTATGGCTATGTTAATTCAAGCTTAAAATGTACTTACTCTGTTACGTTGTTCTAAGATCTAAAGTAACGTTTAATAAATAGCAATAGGCTAATGGGTAACTGCAAGACCAAGACCAAGACTATCTAAGTCTCGTCTTGTTCTTGCATTTGGGCAACACTATTTGGTAGTATGTTAAGGAAAAAGTCTATGCTACAGAGGTAAATTTACGTCAAGAATTGGAAGACAGAATTCAAAGTCACTTTAATGACATCATACCTGATCCTCAAGCGTTTAGAAGATTATTGGATTCTTTAGACAAATGATAGACTTGTGTATTCGTGAAAACGGAGGACATTTTGAACACTTGCTCTAATTGAATTTTATTTTATGTTCTTAGTTTTTATTTTAATATTCTTCTTGTGCTTTTTGTTAATTAAGAACCCTATGATTATTTTGTACTATCATCGGTTATTACTTCATAATTTTCAAATCAAAATATGTACTCCGAAAATGGTACATGTATAGTATCGAGTTTTACCAAGAGTACCTTTTTGGTGTACAATTAAGTATGTTTAAGTGCACTTGGATTTTTTTTTTAATAATTCTACCCTTAAAAAAGTTATGTTAAATAGTACTAGGTACAGCAGTCGCCAAATATGAAGAACCAAGACCGCGCATTTATGATATTTCGAGCAGGCCCATCGGTAGATACAATTGTTACGTAGGTTACTTAGAACATTGTGAAACAGTGGCGTGCATATTTTGAGACGTGAAATAAATGGGTAATGCTATAGAACAAAATAAAAAATCATTATTTTCAGGTAATAAACTTTCAACCAAAATTACTATAATTTTATTTTTTAGCTTAACTTAAAGCCTACTTATCTTAATCATTCACTTGGAAAAAAGAATATATTGTAACTTAGAAAAGTGACTCGGTTGTTGTGGTATTTTTATAAAAAAAAAATACCGAAATTATATTTTCAAGGACTATTTAAATAAACTAATACAGAGTTTTATATAAGTATTTTAGTTAAATATATTAAACACAACTTAAAATGTAATAATCATCTTTAAAAATATAACAACCTAAATTATTTCTTTCTCAGAAGAAGACTCACAGTCACTGTCACTCGAATTGTCCCCAAGATTAATGACGATAGGATTAATTTCCGAATATAGATCAGTTTGTATTTCTCTTTCAAAATATTCTTTTTATTAAGTTAGTATTAGTTAAGTATTTTATTAAATTCTTCTTCTGCTAATCTTCTTACGTCATCAATTTTAAAGGTGACATTCCTTTGACTGACATTATTCTTAACCGTTGTCCAAATTAATTCGATTGGGTTTAAGTCTGGGTGATACGGTGGCAACCGTAAAGCGGTATGACCGTATTCTCGACACAACTCATCAAATGCGTATGTTACATATCGGTCCTTATGAAATTAAATGAGTTCATATAATTG
The DNA here is from genome assembly GCF_040954645.1 of Diabrotica undecimpunctata. NCBI lineage: Eukaryota > Metazoa > Arthropoda > Insecta > Coleoptera > Chrysomelidae > Diabrotica > Diabrotica undecimpunctata. Next base: position 96,785,429 of record NC_092809.1, read on the forward strand.
ACTTGATTTTAAACTCGTTGGAGTAAAAGGTATATTGTGTTGTGTCAACCATTTAATCATTTCATTCTTCAAACAAATGGAATTAGGCACTCGATTTATCTGTACATTGTGATAACTAGTATTATCACACACTATTACTGAATTACATGGTATGTTGGGTTTTAACTTCTCTCTTAGCCATTTCTAGTAATTTACCGAATTCATTTCGGAATGATAATCTCCAGATGTGGTCCTTGATTTGAATTTCAACAAACTATTTTTAATAAAATCTATTTCTCCCCCAGCGTGAACTATTACAAGCCTTTGACATTTAGAAATAACAGAACATAAACATGTTGTGTAATCGTCTGTCCAATTTTTCGAGGAAGTATATCCGCTGCGTATCTTCATTTAAATAAACGATTGGTCTATTTTACCTTCTGAAATATTTTATCTGTCTCAAATATTTTACACTTAAAGTTCTTATTTCCATTTTTCCACCAAAGTTTTACGATTATTTTGTGTTTTTCTCCATCTAAATTGCATTTTTTAAGTACTCTTCTTAATGAAGTTTCTGACATATGGATATTTAACTCTTCCATAATTTTAATATTTAACCGTTCAACAGTAACACGACATTTTTCTGTCTTAATGAAAATCATATATTATTCAGCGAATGTCCCTTATTTGATATTCAGGCAGATTCGTAATTGTTGATTTCTTAACGAAGTTTTTTCTTGGACTGGAAAATGTAACTTTTCCAGTTGTTTCCATTGACTCTTTACTCCCCTTGAAAATTTTTTTAACGGTAGTATAAGAAATACCTGTAAAAAATACAAAACCACTTTATATTTATTTATATATTTGCTTTTATTACGTTTTTTTCTGTCTCTTTGACACCAAGTCAAGCGTTTCATACAATTTCCAAATAAGTACTGTAAGTACCGAAAAAAATATTTGCATTTGTTTAAAAATAATATCATTTCAAAAACTAATTTAGGAATTACAAACCTCAATTATTTTTGAGTTTTTTTACCTATCCTAGAGACGGTGTTACACTTTTGAAACACCCTCTTATAAGTACATGATGTAAAAAAAGTATAATAGATGAATTAATGATAAAATCTACAAAAAAACTTTATTTTTTAAATTCAATTAACTTTTTTTTATTTACAGCAAACATTTAACAGAAAGTTCATAAACTATAAAAAAAGATTGCTGAAATAGGCAAAAGACTGGATTATAAAATACAACCTCATACTATATCACTGAACAGTTGTAAAATAGCATTAGAATAGGCTGATCCTTCACATATACTTAAATGATAAAAACAGTTTCCAGATAAAAGGTTTATATGATGATAACGATAATTATATTTTTATTTTAAAGTTTTATATTCGATTGACAATATTAATTATAGATAATTGTATGAACCATATTAAAAATGATTCTAAAGCTATCTTATTGTAGCATAGCACATTTTGTTTATTAAATTTTTTAGGAATTAAACACAGACGCTATTAGAAACATTTTATTTGTTGGTATTTTGACATCCAGGTCAAAAACTTTTTTTTTTGGCATTGACTTTCGTCATTCAGCCAGTCTCGAAAGGTTATAATATATTCCTTAAAAAAGTATAGACAGATAAGTACAGATTATTTCTCTCAGACAAATGCACAGCGATATCCCTAAAACGAAATAGACGAATAATTAATAGAAGAACACGTCGAAGGAAAATACAAGGACACTCGCTTCTCGTCTAGGGGTCCGTCAAGACATTTATTTTAACAGACAAACAATACTGGACCACGGATAAGGTATTGTTACATATAGGATAAACAAAGGGTACAAGTCTAATCCTATACACGCTCATGAAAATTTTCATGAACGAGTACCAGATTTATAAAGCTATGCATGTGTCTGACAAAAATTCTATAATTAAATTATATATTGTTACAGAACCTATGGCTAACAAAGACTGTATATTATATGGAGCGTATGTATTGCATTTAGTTAATTTTGTATACAGGGAGTTTGAATGCTGAATAAATTTAGGACATTCAAAGAAGATGTGATCGAGGTCACCTAGCTTGCCGCAATGTTTGCAACTATCATCATCGATGACTTTAATTTTAAATAAATGGCATGGGTAGCATGCATGTCCAAAGCGTATTCGATTTATAGTAGTAATATATTTACGAGGAGCTTTGAAATTCTGAAACCAGGCTGTTTGAGGTAGAGTTGGTTGTAAAGAGGTATACCTTTTAGAGTTTGTAGAACAGTAATGTTTCCATTGCTCTTTCCATCTAAGTTGCTGATTTTTTTTGAAAATCGTAGTAACATCTGATGTGTTAAGCATATATTTCAACGTAGAGCCAGTTGTTACACTCATTTTAGCCAAGTGATCTACATATTCATTGTGTTTGAGACCAATATGTGCTTTGACCCAAATAAATTTTATGTTGACTCCAGTCGATGATAAATGATACAATCGGTCTTTTATTTCAAATATGTAGGGGTTGCTAAATGTTGAGGGTAGTTCAATGTTTTTTATGCTCTGCAAAACTGAAAAGGTCAAAAACTGTTTTCAATATAAAATTTTTGAAATGTTAAAAGTTATTTGATTTTAAAACTATGTACTATAAAAAATTTTCCCATTTATTTTATTTGTCTCACTCATAATGACAATTCAGATATAGTATAGAAATTTTAAAGTTAAGTTAAATGCTTTAAAATAATATCTAAATTTTTCTCTTTCTGCAATAACGTTATTGGAGAATACTCGTAGTTCATTTGATTACATAAAATTGTAACTTCCTTATTAACGAATGATAATTAGTGATTAATAAATGAATATCATCTAAAAAAAGTATTTTTGTTAAAACAAGTAATTTTGGCTCTCATACAATCATAATCGATTTACATTGTAATTTAAATATTTGTTGGTTATATACTTAGGGTAAACTGGTCCATAGTGGGACGTTTTTTTTCAAAAATGTATAACACCTTGATTACGCATTTGAAAATTATAATAAGGGTACCTATGCATGGGTATGGATGTCACGAAGCAAACTAATAGTAATTTCAAGTAATCCTTTATTTATAATAAATGTTATTCAACAAGTCCCACTATGGACCACTCGTTCCACTGTAAACCAGTATATGGTCCATTGTGGGAATCATAGTGGTCCATAGTGGGATTTTTAGTAAAAAAACTATTTTACTCTATTTTAAATTGGAAAAAATTCACAGGGAACATAAACTGGCGAGCAGCCCTAGCTATACTTCCACTAATTGCATCAGGAGGCAGCTTTAGTAAAATATCTTCTGCTTCTACGGTATCTACATCGGGTTTGTCGGAGAAAACAAATTTGCCGGTCACAATTCTCTTCATGAAAGAGATATTATATTCATCTCAACTTATCTTAATAACCTGACCAACATAAAGTTTAACAGTTTTTTTTGTCATGTATCTTACTATAACATAGTCATGACTTTGAATAGACAAATGTTGATTTTCCGATGTGAAGCTTTCTAAATCGATAGAATCGTTGAAAATTTCTTCACTAACATGACTGTTTGAACTAATGTCGTCATTAAAAACTTGACGGTTAAGTTTTTTAGCCTTCTGCTTTTTTTCTTCTGAAAGTGTTTTTGTTAGTCAATCTTTCTTTATGCTGTTCCTCTATGGCATCTTTTATGGGAGTATCTGTTATTATTGCTGACTGTAGCTTCTTTCTGCTTCTAAGGTTTTTCCGAGGAGCAGCTTTGGCATGTGGCCCAATTTGCTGAGGGGTTATTACCTACTATTTTATTATATCTATATACTTTGGTTTCATATTCACTATCTATTCTTATTGATTTTTCATACAATGTGAGTTTTTAGTGCGACATCGGTCGATAATTCTATTATGGTATAGAATATCCAAAAAACTTATTTAGAAAAAGTGTAGGCAATGGTATTCTCCATACTTGGAAAATATGTGGAATTTTATAGGGTGATTAATACCTACGTGGTATAGCAAACATACAATTTTTTAAATGGGACACCCTATATATTTTTGTATAATACACCCTATAAATTTATATTCTTCTCATAATTCTTGTTCTTATATTATTGGGTTTTGCATTACTATACAGAGTATTTAACAAGTTATGACCATGTTTATTTTGAAATCACAATGAAATCAACACCATGTATATAAAGAAGTAATGCATCAACAATTATTTATTTTATATAATAAAGTAAAGAATATATTGTAGTTTTTCTCTTCTTATGTGTTCGCTTCTCTTCCTATCCAACAGACTTTTCCCTGATATTCGTCGGAGTATTTTCATCTCTGATGTTTCTAGTAGTCGTCTCGTTTAAGATGTGTTAGGTCGTGTCTCCGCCGTGTATGTTAATATATGTCTAATTGCTGCTTTATAGATTCTTAATATTGTTCTGAAGCTATTTTCTTGTGGTATTTTAAAGTAATTACTATTAAAATGGGAATAAGCCACAATTAGAGGTTAAAATAAGTTTATTGACGTTTCAATTTCCACTTCGGAAATCGTTCTCAAAATACAAACAGTAAATTTACTAATGTTTGTATTTTGAGTAACTACCTAATTTACATTAGGCTCGGAAGATCTAGAGTCTTCGAAGAACTGTTGTTTTATTTCCTCTGATTTATCATCAGTTGGGGCATGTGCATTGATCAAACTGTAATTAAAGCATTTCCCTTCGAAGCGCAAATAGCACATTCTTTGACTGTAGGCTTTAAAGTCAATAATCATGCCTTTTGTTCTTCGGTTTACAATAAATCCCACCCCATCTATGTGTAGGCTTTCATTGCAGCTATAACATATGGAATGGGTTCTCTTGTCAAGAGTGCCAGTTCCCCTCCTCCGCATTTCTTGCGGTGCTAAAACATCTACTTTGTATGTGTTCACTATGTCTAGCAAAGATGTGAGTGATCCAGTTCGGTACAGGGTTCGGGTATTCCATCTTCCTAATCTCAGTTCCATTTTTCGTTTTGCAGAGTCGTCGTCGTGAGTTCCGCCCAGCTAATAGTTCCTGAGATTCCGTAACATACATTTTTTTACAGGAAGAGGTTGTCAGCCTCTAGCCCAACCCCCAACCTGGAGGGCCAGGGACTCTTCTGTTAGGGTTGCCATACTTTGGTCTGTTTTGGTTCGCGGTTGGTATTTTTATTTCCCAACTACCCACCGGTCCTATGAGCGGTTAGGGCGTTCCCCTATCCACCACCTGGGGACGCGTCCGATGGGAGACAGACAACTCCCCACGGCGTATGTTTGCTATACCACGTAGTTATTAATCACCCTGTAGAATTCCACATATTTTCGAAGTATGGAGAATATCATTGCCTACATTTTTTCTAAATAAGTTGTTTTGGTAATTTGGATCACAATGTAATTATCGACCGATGTCGCACTAAAAACTCACCCTGTATATTAATATGGACTGTGTCCATTAACTCCTAATTCATAGGGTAATTGTCCTATGACAATTCATAAGGCCTAATTCCTGATTTTCTCAAGAATGGAATCTCAAAGCACAGTAGACTTTCGTTGAAAGTGTATGGTATTAAATACGACCAATCACATTCTATTAATACTTTTTCCATAAGATATCCAAATTTGGTTTTACGTAGAGTACCCATATGCTTAAGTACTAACAACTATATAATGGGACAAATTAAAATAGATTTATAAAATATTCAAGTGTTCGAGGGTTAATTTATTATTAATTTTTAATAAGTATGAGAATGTTGCTAAATAAGCAATATTTTAAATGATAAATAATCACAAAACGTATTTAAAATTTTTTTAGACAATCTCATAAGGATCATCAAAATATGTAAATATTAGTGACAGCTAAATAATGGGACAGTATGAAGTAACTGCTAAAAACCAAACAAAGTAAGGCAAGTAGGGTACGAAAACAATGCAGTCGGACTTTCCAACAAACGTCAAACAGTATTGTATAGTTAATTTCTTGTTAAATTAGTGAATCGTTGTACTATTTTAATAAAATGGTGCGTGGTATATCTACAAATTCAAACATTCGTGAGTTGGTGATTAAACATTATTGCCGCAATAAAACACTCCGTGAAATAGGGGATGATCTTAATATTCCTAAAACTACAGTGTGGAATATAATTAATCATTACGAGAAAACAGGAAGTATCTTATTTAAAAAAGGTAAAAACCGGGGACGTCCAAAACTAGTTTCTGATAGGAATAGGAGAATATTAGTTAAAGTTTGCACAACAGGTCGAAGAAAAAGTCTAAGGCAAGTTACAGATGAATGGAATCGTGAAACTGGATTAAATTTGTCGAGGGAATGCTGTCGCAAGTGGATACATATATCTCAATTAAAGTTAGATAAGGCTGAATTACAGGTAATAATTTAAAAGTGTACTCGTAGTTTAAAAAATTATATTTTCTTATAGCCAAAGGAAAAGCCAGCAAAACAAAAGCAGACCAGGTTCATGTAGGCAAAATTTAAACTGTCTTGGTCGGTAGAAGATTGGTTCCGAGTAGACTTTTGTGACGAATCCAAATTCGACGTATGTGTTGTTGATTACCTCAAACGAGTTTTTGCACTAATGAGGCTTTTCACAAGGGCTGTTTGAAATAGACCGTAAAATTTCCTAAATGCGTGATCATTTAGGGTTGTATGGCACTTTCAGGGTTAGAATGTTTTGAATTTACGAGCCCCCTCCCATATCAATTGGCCCAACGTTAAATTGATGAGAAAATTAAATTTTAGACAACAAAAATAAAAGCGCAGCGTAAATTTTGGAAGTTTTAATGCATCGAACAACATTTTTAAATATCCTAATTATAGAAAATATTTTATATCGTAATGAAAACTATTGATTAATGACATCCACAATTCTTCGAGTCATAGTTTTTACCAAGTTCTAACAAAATTCTAATGTATACGAATCATTGCTTGCAATTTTTCCTTCAATTCGCTGACCGATCTGGCAGGATGTTTTCTCAAAGCTTTTTTCATTTTGCGCCACAAAGTCTCTATATGAACAAGTCGGGACTGTTAGAAACCCATTCCAGAAGTGGTATGCCATGTGCTTCAAACCATTTTATATATTTTTTTTGAGGAATGACAACCTGCGCCGTCCTGTTGGAAGACAAAATCTTCATCTGGAAGTCTGGATAAAAAGCTTCATTTTTCCTGCGAATGACGCGACCCCTACTGTCTCCAACGCACACTTCAAATCTGAACTCATCGCTCCATTGGATTGAATCCCATGGCGACTGAGTCCAATCTTTATGCTCTTTTGACCATGTATTTTTCTATTTTTCTCTTGTTGTAATATTAAAAGCGGCTTTTTCTTAGCCTAAAATAAAATGAAATTTATTAAAAATAATTCCTACTAATTTTGTCAACTATAAAACTTAATTTGTAAGTACCAAATTATAATTTGTGGACCTCTGGGTGACATGTTGATTTAGAAACGTGTCTTCCAATAACGTTTCTCCATTAAACGCTCAACTCCATATAATTTGCTCGTCGATTTTTTACTATAATGCGTCTTAATGCCTTTCGATCTGCTTCGGTTATTTTACTTTTTCGTACATCTCTAGGTTTTGTGATGACCGAACCTGTAGTTTTGTATCTTCTGACTATATTTCTTACACTATAGCTTGACAATTGCAACATATTACCTATTTCCGATTTGGATTTTTCAGAATTAAATAATGATTGAACAAATTTTCTCATCGATAACTTTACCTCGACCCATTGTACAATCCACAAACGGCAAAAAGCTTTACAATACTACAAAATACATTTGACATTAACTGACAATATAATTGTTTTGATGTAATTTTTCCATAGCTACCTGCTACCTCTGGATTTAACGTAATTATGAAAAAATCAACGTATGTTGACATAACCAGGGTGAATGCAGTGAATGCATAGCCAGGGTTTAGTAAAATTTTTTTTATTGTTGAAAATAAATAAAAAAACCATAAGGGTAATGTTTTAAATAAATAATAATAAAAATTCCATATTAATTAATATGGAAACTTATAAAAACATGCAGAGTATAATTTGTTTATGGTAATCGACTTAAACTGCAAATTCCATAGGTGGGCCAACTGATATAGGAAGGGGCTCGTATTTATGGTACTGTAAATGCTGCAGATTATCAACAATACTTTAAAAAAAGCCTACTACGCAAATATTGTGAAATTAAATGTTGCCGAGAATTATATTTTTAGCAGAACGAAGTGGTTTATCATACGGACAAACTACAAAAAACTATTTCTCAATATAAACGTCCTTTCTTTGCCGTGTAACAGTCATGACCTAAATGTTTAAATTGAAACCCGCATGGAAAATGAATTTCCTGTAGTCCATTTATTTAAAAAGAACCCTTTCGGGCTACATCACAGAACGTTTTTGGACTAACAAGTCCATCGTCAGTGAACGAAGATGGATGTGTGTTGTCCTTACACCTTGTCCTGATGCCTTTGTTTCGTGCACCAGTCATAGGTCGCAGGCTTTTTCCCTTGGGGAACAAGATTTGTTCTTAGGGAAATAGGTTCACTTTATATACTTCTTTGAAGGACCACCCAGAAAACTGGGATAAATGAAAGTTTCGAAAAGAACGTTTTAACAAGTCTATTTAACACAAAAGCAATTGAATTTATAAATAATAATTAATAATAATAATAATAATAAATAATATTAAAAGTTAGAATAGCGACCAATTACAAATAAGCCTCAATGTCATGAATGCCAACTTACAATACCACTGAATGATAGTCAAAAGGATTTTGTTAGATCTAAATGTAAAAACGTTATTACAAACTTTTTACATAAAGAAGTCAAAGTTCATTTTTTAAATAAATACTATGTACCTACAAACTAAACTTTTCCTTAAAAACCATCCTGAAATTTACATTGTCAAAAGCGATAAAGGTAACGTAACTGTTGCAATGTATAAGAGGATTATCTACAAAAAACTGGAGAACTCTTAACTGATACCAAGTATTACACTACACTTGGAAGGAGTCTTGTTTGTACTTTGCAACAAGAAGCAAATTGTCTAGTATCTAAATTACACAGAAAGAAATTTATTGATAATAAAAAGCAAGAGAGCTCAAAATATATAATTCTATTGCTCCACGGTTTTATGCTCTATCTAAAATACATAAACCAACTTTATCTATGAGACCAATAGTTTCATCTTTATGCGCTCCTAATGGACCAATAGCACAACTCCTCACTGATATCGTAACTACTTAATGCTTATAATTTAAACAACAATATTTACATTAAAGATTCATTTGATTTTAGTTATTTCATTAATAATTTTCAATTACCAAAAAATTATGTTTTAGTTAGTTTTGATGTAACATCTCTTTTTACCAATTTACCTTTAGATTTAATCATAAGTAGTGTTGAAAAACATCGGAATGAGATTTCGCAACATACTAATATTGACTTATTACATTTTAAAACACTTATCAACTTGGTTTTTGATTCTAATATTTTTATATTTAATGGTGTCTTATATAAACAAATTTTTTATAGTCCTATGGGATCTAGTCTTTCACCCATTTTAAGTAGCTATGTCATGGATGATGTTATCAGTGATTGTATCAACAATTATGTATCAACAAGATATGTAGATGATTTAGTTTTGTCACTTCCTAAACACAAAATTCATGAAACAGTTAACTTTTTCAACAATCATAATCAACATATACAGTTTACAGTTGAGGAGGTAGATAATTCTCTACCATTCCTTGACATGAGAATTGTAAGAACTACAAACAATGTGTTGAAAACCAGATGGTTCAGAAAACCCATGTGTTGTAATAGATTTATAAGCTATTACTCACATCATCCAAACAAGATGAAAATGAACCTTATAACAGGATTAAAAGAACGTGTTTTAAGGCTTTCTCATCCAGATTATCTACAAGATCTTCAATTGTTAAAAAATATTTTAATTGAGAACTCTTATCCTCCAGATATGCTACATAGGATGCGTTTTTTCTAATATTGTTAATATAAATAACTTAACACCATTTTTTGCTAAATCTCAGAACATTGTATCCAACAATCAGAACATCTATTTTATCATTTACTACCTTTTATACCATCATTAACACCTAAATTAATACAAACACTAAGGTAAGGGAACCATTAGTTGACAGTGATCCAGTAGTTGGCAATATAAGTTTCAATTTCACAAAATATGCTAAGTTTTATTATTAGAAACCAGAAACCTACAGTTTAGAATAGTGGGGCCATCTATCTGTTCATCCCACAAGTTAAAACTTCCTACCTTTAGCAAATTCAATTTATCAGCAAATGGCAATTGGTAAGTTTTGTGTTGTGGATAAAATTAGTATTTTTGAAAGAAAAGTGTTTAGATTAGTATTTTTGCACAACATATGGCATGTTTATTTGTTTGTATCAAATTATTGTAAAACCCCAATGTATATTGCAAGCTATAAGCAAACTCAAAATAAGCTTAAAAAGTAGCTATCCCATTGTTTACAATATTGTAAATGGGTGTCATCTACTGGTTCTTATATTCGTATAATGTACCAGTTGTTGACATTGATGTCAACCATTAGTTAAATGATTGTTAAAGTTATATGTCCCTAAAAACGCTTTACAAGCCTTCTCAATGGGTGTTGTTTTTTCTAAAATATTCTCAAGGGTATATTTCGATCTGTACCAGTAGATCACATGTCATTTACTAGATCATATGACTGTCAACTACTGGTGTTTCTTTATTTCAGATATTTTATGATGCCTCCAACCAAACGAAATATGTTTCGGTATTCAGAAGAGCAAATGGCTCTTCTAGCTAGTTCTTTTAGCTCCATTGTTTTTAGCTTCTCTTGAAGCTAAAAACAATGGAGTACCCAGAACCCCAGAAGTACATTAATTAATAGAATTAATAAAAGCGTGTCAAAATTTAGACAAATGGGCCCAGATTCCATTTTGACGAAGGAAGAAGAAAAAAATATTGTCCTTTGGATTTTCACAATTTCAAAAGCTGGGTTTCCAATTGGTAAAGAAGCTTTACTTACCAGCGTCCAACACTTAACACAATAACTGAAAAGAAAGAACCCTTTTAAATCTAATAGACCTGGGCGGAAATGGTACTATAGTTTTTTGAAACGAAATTCAGAAGTATCTACAAGGACTGCTCAAAATTTAACAATAAGCAGAGCTTGAGTAACTAAGAAAAGTGTATTAAATGGGTTTCAAGAAATTAAAACTTACGTAACAGAACATAAGTATGAGGACGTTTTGAATGATCCCTCACGAGTGTTTAATGGAGATGAGTCTGCATTCTTTCTAAACCCAAAAGCTAGTAAAGTCTTGGTAAAGAAAGGCGATAACACTGTATATCAACAGGTCAACAGTGATGACAAAGAATGCCTTACAGTTTTAATAACTGGAAACGCAGCTGGAACGATGGCACCTCCAATGATATTGATATTGTTCCGTTACGAACGAATTCGAAGAGACTTACCTGTCAGTGTTCGTGAATGGTGGGGTATTGGGAAGAGTAAAACTGGTTGGATGACCGGAGATACATTTTTCGAATACATCACAAATGTCTTCTATCCATGGTTGTTATATACCGGTATTACTTTGCCAATAATTATTTTCATAGATGGACATGCTTCTCATTTAACATTACATTTAAGTAAATTCTGTGAAAGTAAGGGAATAATTTTGATTGCCTAATTTCCAAATGCCACTCATCTCATTCAGCCTATGGATGTAGCTGTGTTTCGTACTCTTAAGGATGGTTGGAAAAATAAAGTTCAGCAATGGAGATTAACCAATTATGATGCTCCTGTGTTAAAAAGGTTCACTTTTCCCCCTTGCTTGTTAAACTACTGTAAGAAAGGGTGACACCAACTATACTTCAAAATGCATTTCGAAAATCTGGTCTTGTTCCTTGGAATCCAAATGTTGTTTGCCCAACCATTGCAACGCTGCGGCAATTCAAAAAATCAAAGTGTTAGAAGTTGGTCTAAAATTCTTAGAAGATAATATTGATGCGAAGAAAATTGCAATATTTAAAAATAGAGATGAATGGGATGGAGACATACGTGATCATATTTTATTTTATTTTTTTTTTAAGAAAAAATGTCTGAATTAAACGTTCTTAAATCCCAAATAATAAAAATGGAGATTTAAAAACAAAAAATCCAAACGAAAATTTGAGGGAAGAAACTGAAGTACCTTCTGAATCTAATGTTCCTCTAGAGGAGCCAAATATTGCTAATGAGGGGGAAGAAACTTAAGTACCTTATGAATCTGATGTTCCTCTAGAGGAGCCAAATATTGGTAATGAGTTATTTAAAGCACCCTTATCTCCTGTTAACTCACCAACTAAAACAAAAACATTTTACACCAGAAAGAAGTCAAACAGAAGCCCTGCAATTGAGACAAATGTCGACGTTATCATATGTGGTTCCATCTCCATTTAAAAGAGCTCTATTTTGGCCTGAGCGCCAAACAGTCAAAGCAATTAAAACGAGCTAAGAAAGAAAAAGTATCTTCGGTTATTACTGCAAAACAATGGTAAGAATATCACAAGAAAAAGCAAATGGAAAAAACAGTACAAGAGGAAATTAAAAACTACGGGCGGAGGAAAGAAAATGAAAAAAGAAGATCGAGAAAAAGTAAAAAAAAGAAAAAGAAGAAAAAGTACAACTTCTAGGAGATAAAAGAAAAACGCACAAAAGAAAAGTATTTATTTCTTCAGATTCAGAGACTTGTGAAGAATCGCAAGAGTCTGGTGATAGCTTTGGTGATATCAGTTTTATGTGGAATGGTACAAACAATATTAAACAAAAAGATAAAGGGTTTGACACAGAAAAAGATATAAATTTAGATTTTAAAATTGAAGAACGTAATACAGACTTGACGACTGAAAATATACCTAACAATGGACAAAACTCCACACAAGTGTATAAAGAGGGTGACTACATTCTTGTGTCATTTCCAGGTAAAAAGAAGGAAATAAATTTGTGTGTGTTATACAAGAAGTATGCAACAATGATGAAGTTGAAGTTGTAGGTATGACGGCTTGTAATGAAACAAAAACCGTATTTAATTTGAATGAAAAGGACATAAGTTTCAATAATTTTTCCCAAATCCTTGAGAAGTTAGAATTTCCCAATATAACTTGTGCTGGAGATCAATTAAAATATGAATTTAAGAAAAATTTTGAAGTTGATAGATAGTTAAAATATCGTCAATTACTGAATCCTGTAGGTGTAAACTGCTGGAAATTTGAAAATATTAAATGTCATCTACTGGTTAATTTGCAACCTGTAAGAAAATCTAACATCTTTTGTTTAATATTACATTTTGTAAATATTTTCAGTTAGTTTCACATTTTACAAACATTAATAACTATCCTGAGACATAGTTAATAAAAAATTTTAAATCTGTAACTGTTTTATTGCCAGATTTGTATATATTTTTCTTAAGCTGTCAACTACTGGTTCCGTTACCTTAAAGGTTATTGACAATATAAAAATAGCAACAAAGAACATCAAAACTATTTCATTATTATATTCCAAAACTAAGTATCCTATAGACAAATTAGATAAAACAAATGTAGTACATAGCATTGGTTATACTCAGTGTGAAGCTGTGTATGTTGGTGAGACCGAAAGAAATCTGTCAAATCGTATTATTTCCCGAAAAAAGTGATTGTAGAATTAAAAAACCATCTTGTGCTTAGCGGAGCATGTAATCGACAAAGACCATACATATTATGGATTTTGATAACATTAAAATTTTGTGTAATAAAAGTAATAAATTCAAAAGAACTTTTTTAGAAATGGTTTTGTATTAGCAGAAGTGATAATAATTTAAACAAAAGATCAGAAATTCAAAATCTAAGCAAAATTTATATTATTTCTATAGTTTATTTATAAATCAGTAAAATATCACATTTTAATTTAATTTTCTATATACTTTTTACATCTTTTCAGGCATCTATCAATGATGAATAAATTTTCTTTTTTATTACTAAATAAAAAAGAATATTTAAATAAAATTTTAGTTTTTGGCAATATAATTGTCAAAAATGAAAATTGTAAGTTGGCATTCATGACATTGAGACTTATTTGTAATTGGTCGCTATTCTAACTTATTTATAAATTCAATTGCTTTTGTGTTAAAAAATTTTTTCAAAATTATGATACAAAATTTAAGAGAAATATTTATTAGATAATCTAATTTTTTAAAATAGTATTTTGAAATATATTTAGCAGCATAAGTTTATTAAGCAAACTAATTTTATTTGGTGATTTAATATTTTGTTTTTTTCTAGTTCCACTTTGTAAGATATTTTGTATTTTTTAGCAGCTCTTGAAAATGATTGTAAACACAATTGAAAGTTATATATTTTTTCCAAACGAGTCACAAGTGCGTCTTTTATATACCGGTTAAAATGCATTTTAACCGGCAGCAGCTAAGAAGCTAAGAGTGGTAACCTCATTATATTTTTAAATATTACTATACTTCAATCTTAATCAATTTAATAATACCTAAAGTTAAAATTAAATTTAACTAATAATATACTGTTGGAAGTGCATCTTATGATCTTGTTAGTTCTCTGCAAATTAATGTTTTTTACTTAAGCTTTTTTACATAATTTTTATATACATGTACAATTACCATATGGTCTTTTGCTGTGCTAAGTTTGAGTTAATTTGTAAACTGTATTTAGTTTCAATTAATTGTGTATACAACATAATCTTATAATGTCTATTGTCGTAAAGCTTCTTTACATATTTAATATCATTGACTGCTACATGTCTTTTTGAGATGAACTGATGATGCTTTCTGATTAGAAAGCGAAACATCTCTAATAAATAGATGAAGTAGCCACCTTCTTTGTATTTTTTCTCTCTACTTTTTGAGCGTAACAAGAATGGATAGGAGAAGTAATGACGAAATAAAGCAAAGAACATCAATAGAAACAGGCATACTAACATATATAGAACAACAAAGACTAAAATGGTATGGACATGTAAGACGAACTAGATTTTGCATTTTATCGCTTGCTCTATCTTTTCCCGCAGTATCTTCCCATATAATCTTCCTATTGATGATATTATGCTTATTCCTCTGTAGTTTTCGCATCGTTTTTTCTATCTCCTTTCTTAAATATAGATGTCATATATGCCTCCGTCCATTCCTTTGGGAGCTGTTCTCCATTTATGGCTTTCTGAAATATCCATTGTATCATCCGGTGTAATTTTTTTGAGCCGTACTTTATAAGCTCAGGTGAGATGCCTCCAGGTCCCGGTGCTTTCTTAGTTTTGATTTTGATGAATTGTGGTCTTTGTTCTGTAACAGTTCCTTGTAATAGTCCTTCCATTCTTTGTCCTGTATATTCCCCAATTCAATTTTTCCTTTTGAGTTTTGTTTCAATCCTCTCAGTACTTTCCATGACTCCGAAGTTCTTGTACCTCCTATGTATGTTTCAATATTTAAGCAGGTTCTTTCCAATTCTTCATTCTTTTGTTGTGTTATTTGTTTTAGATTTTAGATTGAGAACTTTCATCCCTTAAATAGTCAATTATATTTTTTAAATCTACGAAATAGTCTGAATGGTGGAAGTGGAATATTTGGAAGGATTTCTTTATAATGTTGAATTCTTATAGGAGAAAAAATGTAGGACATTGATTTGTTAATAACTAATCAAGTCCAAAAAATCGACTGCAGAAACATATAGGTAACTGATTTCCCTGGACTATAACGTCGTTATTAAGTTTAATGTGTCATAGTTTCATAAACTCAAGATTTGAACCACTCCTTAATTTAATTAATGAAATCATAAAATTTAGTCATTCAGAAAAGTATTATTTACTTAACATCTCTATTTTCTATATTTTTTATCTACATTCTCCACATTCAATTTTTTTCTTCACAAAAATAGGAATTAATTTTGTAGAAATTTATGTAAGAGTTAAAAAAGTCTACAGTTTTGTAAAAGAAAAATATTAAAAATAGTATAATGACCGCTACCTAATAACTTTTCAATATAAATCGACAGCACACTTACAAAATAATTTTGCGTTAGCATTTTAACCTCCAGCATTATTGTGTAATAATTATATTTTGTTTACAAATTCATGGTCCCAATTTCGTTTCCTACAAATATAAAAGATCTGGCAACGCAGCGTATAAATCAAGTAGGCAAGTACATTCACCGTCAAAACGGTGAGGTAAGGGCAGTGTACCTACCTATTGTGTATTGTTATTAAATGTATTTATAAAGTTAAGTTTTACTTGGTTTTACGATTGTATATTATTAGACATAAAATAAAATGCTTTTCTGTTTCATGCTATAAGTCATAACCAAGATAAGGCTCACGAATACATTATCGTTTTTTTTCGTCTAGTTTTAACTTTATGATTCAAGCAGGAATAGTATTTATAAAATGTAAGCACAAACATTTTATTTTATAATAATCCGAGGCCATCTTTGATACAAAATGAAAAATGATATATCAATATAAATAGAAATAAATAATACTGTTATATTTTCTTTATAAAAAACTTTGTACAGGGTGTCCAAAATTATATTAAAAACAATTTTTAATGCTATAAAGGTAAATATTCAAGTTGTGAGCTATTAATAAATATTCTGTTTATTACTTTGCTGCTGTTTCATCCATACTCAGACAGAACTACTCAATTTGATCAAGGTACGAAAAATTGGATACTTCGGTCATATTCTGGGAGGAAAAAAATACGCAATCCCTTAACTAATCATCCAGGGAAAGATTGAAAGCAAGAGAGGAGTAGGTCGCAACCACATGTCGTGGATACGGAACACAAAGAACTGGACAGGCATAAATAACACTGGCGATCTTTTGCATGCCCCAAAAGACAGACGGATAATCCGCCAACGCACCATAGGTGCACGGCACTATAACAAGAAGAAGCTATCCATTTCTTGTTTACAATTTTTTTCCAATTTTTTTAGGCGTGAGGAAGAAAGGGTCAAAATAAAATATGATATTTAATTAATAGCCCAAGGGGTAAATATATTACTAAATATAGCATTTATTTGACTGCTAATGCAAAAATATAATGATCGAAGGGAAGATATACTTTCCGGCCTATACTTAATCTGTTACTTAATCTGCAAACATCAGGACAAGTGGTTAAACTGAAATCACTCAAAATAATTTACTCTTCTGTTGAAATATAGTTATAATTTACTCTTCTCTTGAAATATAGTTTTAGATATTATTTTTATAGAATAGAATAGAAATATGCTGTATTGTCACTGAAAATTGTATAATTTTATGGACAAAGCTTACAAAAAGTAAAAAAAATAACAATAACAATTAAAATTTACTAAAATTACGTAGATCGTCAATATCACAAAATAAAACAATAAAATATACAATCCGTTGCAAAATTTAACTAAATTGCATAATAAAACCTTACGAATAAGTTTAAGTTGCTGCATGCGATACCCATACCTATATATATATATATATATATATATATATATATATATATATATATATATATATATATATATATATATATATTTTATATATATATTATATATATATATATATATATATATATATATATATATATATATATATATATATATATATGTATATATTAATACTTTAGTTGCTTGTACCTAAACGTACTATAATTTCTTAGTTATTCGTTAAGAAACTCCAGAAAGAAAGAAACACCGAATAATATGGTCTTTCAGATAGATAGGCTTTTGCCAACTTACGGAACTTAGGGAAAGAACTTGTAGATTTAAGTTGGAAAGGAAGATTGTTGTATATTTTTTTTATATACACATCGGTTTAGAACGTCTTTCGACGTTGTCCGATACCTAAACACCATCTCTTCCTATCTTCGCAGTCGTTTGTTGTTAAATTTCTTTCGCTCATGGACTTGTTTACGCCGTGTTGCCATTCTAATCTGGGTCTTCCTCTTTTCCGTCGACCTATCGGTTGCCATTCTATTACTTTTTTGGGGAGTCTTGATGCTGGCATCCGTTGAATGGTTGGTATGGGCATGTTCAACGGATGTATATTTTTTTGCCGAATATAATATAGATGTCTTCACTAATTCAGTGGACGGGATCGGTAAATACACATCATAGCTTGAATTTCTATTGGAGTAGTCATGATTAGGTCTTGCTGGAAAAACATGTAGGTGTTTACGAATTAAGCAAACAGTTTCTAGAATATATAAAGAGGGAAGAGTTAAAATCCCGTGATTTTTTAAGTTGCTGCATCAGATTGGGCATAGAACCATTGGGGACTAGAACTCCAAAAACGAAGGCCATATCGAAGATGAGACTCGAACAAAGAAAAATATGTTATTTTGGAACTAAATTGATTTACTTCGAAACAGATCTTATTGTACATAGCAGGCTGAGGCTAGTTTCTTGCTTAACAAATCGATATGAAGGGATCATTAAAGGTTGCTGTCTATAAAAATACCAAGAAATTTTACAGAATCAACGATACTCATTTGGCTGTTATTAAGAAGCAAGTGTTGAAGATCTCCTTTATAGAATAATACTACTCTCTTATCCACGTTAAAAGAGAGTAAATTAGAGTCGGACCAGGTTTTTATTTTAAGTAGATCAGAAGTTATAATTGCATGAAGAGTTGTAATATTAGAGTTCCTCCAGGTAATAATTTTAGATACGACCGGTAGTACGGAATGGGTCTATAGTTGCAGACATTCGATTTTTCTCCATCCGTATGAATAGGAATAATAATGGCTGTCTTTAGGCACTCCGGAAATATACCTTTTTCAAAGGAATCGTTAATTAGTGAGACCAGGACTTACCCATTTTTTGGGAGATTTAAGAAAATTTTTATGGATAGTTCATCAGTACTACAGGAAGATTTGCTTTTGATACTACTGATTGTTTGGATCAGTTCAGATTTATCCACTGGTCTTATAAAGAATGAATTCGAGACCTTTTTTAAATTGGGGAGATAGGAAATAGCATCTTGTTGTGGCAAAATAGTAGATGTTATATTTTTACTCACATTAACGAAGTATTCATTTAGATTTTCAGGGTTTGGAAGATTTGTTTGAGCTGTGTTAGTTTTATTTCGAAATTCGTTTATTATGGAGTTTTTCTTGCAACATTTTTAGAGCTTTCCAGACGATTCTGATAGTACATTTTTTAGCTGTTTTGATCAGTTGTAGATAGGTTTCTCTGTACTTGGAGATATATCCAGTGACAAAGACGTTGTGAATTTCTTGATGTACAGTAGTGAACGCATATTCTTGGCTGATAAGCGGATACGTTTGGTAGTCCAGGGTTTGTGATGTTTTAACTTAATTGTAATTAAAGGAAATGCCTTATTGAAAATACAGACAAGCCTATCTAAAAAATTACTGAAATTATAGTCCACGTCCACACAGGGAAAGTGCCACCCAGAAGTCAAGCACAAGGAAAGCGGAAAAAATCCTACCTAAACGTTGGGTTTTCGAGGATTGTTTGTTAAGAGTGTTAAACTTGATATATACTGCTTCATGTTCAGATAGTCCTGCGTTAATAATTGTAGAGCTTACATCAAGGGGTGAGAAATCTGAGACAATATAATCAGTTATGGTAGATGTTGTTTTAATAATTCTTGTAGAAGAATTACCGTGCATTGTGAAACCATACGATTCGAATATATTGATCAAGGATAATTGGGTAGCACAAGCAACAGCGTAATTAATTTTCAAGTCACCGCATAGAATCTTTATGCTTTTATTGGGCAGGTCGTCTAACCAATTTAACAGGTTCTGAAAAAATAGTTCCGTGGAATAATCAGGTGATCTATAAATGCAAAGAATGTATAGATTAAGATTCTTGTTATAAACCAATGAAAACTCAAAAAAAGATTGTGGTATATTTTTCTACAGAAAAAGGCTCGTGCTCGTTGACTTCAAGCCAGTGCTCGGTAACCGCAACTATCGGAGGAAATCCTAATTCCTCTAGAAACAAAAATAATTTATCTATTTTATATCTTACAGAACGAATATTAATCAGAACCATGCTAAAGTTGTCATCACTAAAATAATTTGGGGTTTCTAATGCCACAGAACACGTCATATTTTTTAAAAATTTCATTTTAGAGAGGCAACGAAGTAGTAGTTTCGGTGACTTTGCCTTGATTTTTGTATATGAATAATTATTTCCGAAGTGAGAAAAGACCTAAGGACTTTTCAAAGAGTCCAACCCTGTTCACAGATAAATACCTATAAAAACCCATGGATTATAATATACTCAACAGGCAGTGGCGGCTCGTGGTAATTTAAAAAGCATGTTCAATTAAGGAGTGTAAATATAGAAATGGGGAATAAGCGCCGAAATCGAAAAAATTTTGGAGACCTCGCCCTTTTTGTCTAAATTTGATATTATTTATTACTGTTGTTTCTATATAAATAAAACAAAAGAAATGTGAAATAAGTTTTATTGTCTGTATTTACTGTAGTTTTTAGTTTTTTCTATGATGGGGGTGTCCAAATATTGTACATAATTAATATTTTAAATACCCGTCTGGTAATAACAATATTATACCATGTACCATATATGACACAGTAGTCCCTTATACCAATAAAGTAAACAAATATTTGAAAAGATGTATTTTTGAAAATTGCCTAAAAAGCTTCAATTTTGTTTGTGAACGTCACTAAGGCACTGAATACACAACCCTACATTGCATTTGCCGCATTGTTGTCTCACAGCGCTTGATTGTGAGTGACTGCCAGCACAACGTCTTTTATTATTCGGAACATATTTAACATAGTGATCACTGTGATCGTACCTAATATCGACACCAATCCTACTCTCAGGTGAATATGTGGATGGTCGTCCAGCAGATTTAGGTAGATTTTGAAACCTTTTTAAATACACTTGTGCTATGTCTCTTCGAAAATTCAATTGGGTTGCACCTGGGTGATGTTTTTTATATATTATCCACGAATTTTGGATAGATGTATCTAGTAGCCAAGTAAAGATGGACCACCATCATTTCTTGCCTCTTATTTCAACTCTATAAATATTTGTACTCGAATCCATTTGATCAGCACTCCCCTAGGAATTAGTATTTTCTTTTTTTCAGTCAATGAGTAGCGGCTTGGTGGAGGTGTCTTTTTTAACTCTTTTACTGTCCGGAGTGGACAATTCTTTGTTAGTCTATCTTCTCTAACTGTCCCTGTTGCTTTATAACCATTCTCTTTTAAATAATAAAGTGTAACCTCGGAAACCTTTTTGGATGGTGCTAGAAAGGTCACCAATGGAGACACTGCGGACGGCGGCCAGATGTTTGATGGAGAGCGAATCGTGGGTTCGAAACTAGCTTTTGGAACCAGCAATGGGTCCAACGGACGAAATAAGTAAAGATACGATAGGAGATATTAGAAAAAGATACAGAAATAAACAAAAAGATAGATGGGTAAAATTACCAAAGATAAGATAAGATAGGGAACAGGGCGCCACTTAATTTTTTGGGGTTTAAGGAGAAAATTAAGAAACCTTAGAAAAGAAAAGAGATAAGGAAAGATATTTAGGTTCAGAGATCAAACCCAAGAAAAGATATCAACTGTTAATTATTAAATAAATTTGGTTAACACTCTACATAACAAAAAATAAATATATAAGGAATTACACTTACTTACCTACGAAACTTAATCAGCCTGATCTTTCTACTGGTCAAAGGTATAGTTATATTTAAAGGTAAAAAGCAAATATTCAGAGTTATGGTTATATCAGGGAACTTTGTTAACAGTCGACAAATAAAATACATACATAAAACAATAACAATATATTCAACAACAAAATTATGACGCTGCTGAATGCAACACAAGTAATAAAAATACACAAACAACTATGAAATGGTGGTAGGTATACATATAAAAATAAGCAGATATATAATTAGAAAATACCTTTACAGAGATATAAGTATAACACAATCATGCACAAATAAAGTTTTGGCGTATCTCGAGATATTACAGCAAAAAAATGAATAAAAAATTATAACAAACACCAAAGATAACAAAAATTAATAAAATTTAAATTTACAAAAATACAAAAATGTTACTGAAGTGAAAACATAAAAATTTAACCAAACCGCACTTGGTTAAGTCGATTATTTGGTTCGTAACAAAATATTGACTGTTCTTTAAATTTAATGCAAAACTCAGTAGTTACTCTCAACTACATTTGAAGACTTGTATGAACTTTAGGTACGTCCAGATAATGGAAGATGATATGATGCCATACCATGTTACTTGCCCAGATAGGTGGAGATATTAAGATTATGTTAACTTACAGTAATTCCTGACGACTGCTGCATTAATTCACTGAAGTTAATACTGTACTTGTATTAAACACTGAATTTATGACTATATTTAATCTAATATAGTATAAGATCAAAAAAAACTCAAAATAACAAGTGTATACACACTTATAAAGAAAATGCACAGAGAACGGTACGATAACAGTAAGATCTAGTCCTTATGCAAGGACTTTCCCACCAAAAAGTAACCTGTTTTCTCTACGAGTGCCCACCGAGACGTGACTTGGTTCCTCTAAAATTTTACCAAACTACCCAAGAAAAGGTGAGGGTATCTTCCACTCAAAAATCATAGGCCAGTTGTATGTATTTCTGAGAAGGTAAAAAGTTCTAATTAACATTGAACATAACGGTATCCTTCTACCTACAAACGTGATGAAATATCAAATCTCCTAGATTAGGTTTTTCCCGAAAAACATTACAACGGGCGTTCGACGACAATTACCGAATTTATGACAAAGAACCCGAAAAAGGATTAACTAAGGATTCGCCAGACCGGCGTCTTTAAATAAATACTTAGGTAGATTCTTCAGTCATATTTCGGTAGTTTCCCAATAAAAATTTCTGATCGTAAACACGACCATCAACGTATCATCCACATGGGCAAAAGGAATTAAAATTAATTTAATATATTAATTAAAAAAATGTTACAAAAGAATATCGATGGATAGATTAGGTCAAAGTAAAAATGGTATGGCAAAGATCTAGTTTCATTGGGCATCTCTTCAATAAGCTGCAATAACGAAGCTGTTGCTTTACCAAATTTTTCTTGATGCTCTCGATTAGAATTTGGCATATTTCCACGATAAACATCAAAATTGATAAGGTAACTTTTTTTTGGTTTTTGGAATTAAGACACCAAACTTTATATTCAAACCGCATGGGCTTCCCTCGAATATACTAATTACATCCGTGTTTACAAAACTATTCCATTATGTCGTGGAATGCAAATTTTAGATTCCCCATGTCTCTATTAACATCTTTATCATCGTTTGGCCATGCCTTGCAATTTTTAGAAGGCTCCAGATTAAAGCAGAAATCTGAATTTGTTTCGAAACTATCTTACCGATTTTTCTATCAGATGTCGCTATTGCGTCCATAACGAAGTCATGTTATTGTTACTTCTAATAAGACAGAGAATTTTATTTTTCACGTTAAGAACGGCTATGAATAACTATTCTGATGAGCTTTATTAAAGCGAAATACGTATCAATAGGTACATAGACGCTTTGAACGTGAAATAAAATCTTTTCTGTCTCTTTCATTTTCTTCGGATCTACTCTGTATGAGTACGAGAAACAAATTCGTTAGGATTTCTGCTTAGATGAATAGACATGTCGTGGAATGCAAATTTTAGATTCCCCATGTCTCTATTAACATCTTTATCATCGTTTGGCCATGCCTTGCAATTTTTAGAAGGCTCCAGATTAAAGCAGAAATCTGAATTTGTTTCGAAACTATCTTACCGATTTTTCTATCAGATGTCGCTATTGCGTCCATAACGAAGTCATGTTATTGTTACTTCTAATAAGACAGAGAATTTTATTTTTCACGTTAAGAACGGCTATGAATAACTATTCTGATGAGCTTTATTAAAGCGAAATACGTATCAATAGGTACATAGACGCTTTGAACGTGAAATAAAATCTTTTCTGTCTCTTTCATTTTATTCCATTATGCTTTCATCATAGGCGATTTCTTGATCCGGAATATAATGTCTTAGAAAGTTAGTTTTTATCTCATTTATAAGAGATCTGAGTTACTTAAGTCAATTTATCGTTTCGCAAATCATCTCCATAATCTCAGTAAATTTTTTTGGTGGCTTTTTATCATAACCAGAAAGTATAAGAATTGCTAAAAAGCATTTTATTTCTTGAGTTGTAATTTTTGGGTCTGAACAATTTTTAAATTGAGCGTATCGAGTGGCCTCAACACAAAGTAACTGTATGACATCATCAGTAATGAAAAGCTTGAACAGGTCTGCTGGTGACATATTTGCATACTTCAAGAAATTTGAAATTGGAAATATGTTTTAGTTTGCAATCTCGGGTAAGTTACGATTTTTTAAACAGTTTACTATTTTTTAATTTTTACTAGATTTAGTACGGACTATGGTGTTACCTTCATTAGAGTCTTTATGTGCACTATCTTCAGTATTTTCATAACCGTCAATACCAATTCGTTCTCCACTATTGAATACTATTTATACAGAAGCTTGCAGTTGCTTGCCTGATAAATTATCTAGTCCACCACCAGATTTCATCTCCGCAATCTTCGTCTGATTCTTCTCGGTTTTCCAGAGGTTCTATATAAACCCGATCAACTGTTTCATTATCAAAATCGTTCCAAAATTGTTCTGACACTATGAGATCTGCAATTTCTTGGATTATCGGTAAAAAAACATTTCTGTAGATTTAACAATTGCATACTATAAAAGACTAGTGTGTCATATAAGTTACATGTACAAAAACACAACATTTATAAACACTGGGTAAATCTAATGCTCCTTTTTTACATGCTAAATGTTATAAACTAATCACATGAACTAAATTTTTAATATGTACTGGTAAAATAATAACCTACCTTTTATTAGAACATATTTCGATACGTAGTCAAAACAAAGACGAACTCTCAACATACAGTCACAACAACAAATAATTTTCCAAGGTATTTTGCTTTCGCTTGCAACTAAATTACATACTAACAGATCTAAAAACGTCTGCTGTACAGTATGCGTACAGTACGTACCGTACGCGTACAGATCCTTGAAAAATATTCTACATCGAACTGATCGCATACTTATCTCGATCCATGGAAAGCGACAAACCAACAACGAACACACATGTGCGAAATGATTCATTTTATTTATAATTTGGGTACTGATTTATGTTCCTGTTTTTGCTTGTTTAACAAAAATAAAAATATGTACAATAATCAGTTTACTGTTTTCTCACGTCTCTCTAGGAAGGAACACGTCATTCACACAATGTCAATTTGATGACGCAATAAAAATGTTCGCTGCGTCTAGTAATCGCCGTCCAAACTGAAAGACGAGCTTCCTTTGAAGTCGTGAAATAAACCGCAACAATTTGGTTCGCGACGAGTCACGATGAAACAGTACGCAAGCGGTTTTTTTCTGCCGTACACATTACCGAATATAGCGTTCGCATACCGTATGCATACCGTTTGGCTCGTATATGTGTACCGACCTTTAAGGCGGGTACACATTTGCGAGCAGAACTGTTCGCGAACCGTTTGTGAACGCTATATTCGTTAATGTGTACGGCAGAAAAAACCGCTTGCGTACTGTTTCATCGTGACTCGTCGCGAACCAAATTGTTGCGGTTTATTTCACGACTTCAAAGGAAGCTCGGATTTTCAGTTTGGACGGCGCTTACTAGACGCAGCGAACATTTTTATTGTGTCATCAAATCGACATTGTGTGAATGACGTGTTCCTTCCTAGAGAGACGTGAGAAAACAGTAAACTGATTATTGTCATGGACGTATAAATAAAGATAAAATCT
The DNA here is from genome assembly GCF_040954645.1 of Diabrotica undecimpunctata. Taxonomy (NCBI): domain Eukaryota; kingdom Metazoa; phylum Arthropoda; class Insecta; order Coleoptera; family Chrysomelidae; genus Diabrotica; species Diabrotica undecimpunctata. The sequence goes on from NC_092809.1 coordinate 96,811,338, forward strand.
TTATTTATACGTCGATGATTACTGTACATAATTTTATTTTTGTTAAACAAGCAAAAACAGGAACATAAATCAGTACCCAAATTATAAATAAAATGAATCATTTCGCACATGTGTGTTCGTTGTTGGTTTGTCGCTTTCCATGGATCGAGATAAGTATGCGATTAGTACGATGTAGAATATTTTTCAAGGATCTGTACGCGTACTGTACGTATACCGTTCGGCTCGCATATGTGTACCCACCTTTACGCTCCTTTCACACACTAAGAATTTGAACGTTCGGTGGTTTTGACGTTCGGTAGTTTTGACGCACGTTCAGAATTGATTGTGCTTTCACACAAGGCGTCACTGCTGCCGTACTTCAGTTTTAACCGAGTCGTTTACCTTATAACACTAAATATAATTTCGTAAAATAAAAGGTGTAGTTTAGATATGGAGCGAAATCAAATTATAGCATTGTGGTTACTCTATCGTCGAAAAAAGAGAAATAAGAGGGACCAAATTCAATGGATCCATCCTATTAACGCAAAAAGATCGATGTTGGGATGTTTATCACATTATTTGAAGATTTAAAGAAAGATGAATTAAAATTTTTCAATTATTTACGTATGTCAATTTCATCATTTGACGAACTACATGGTCGACTGAAAGAATTCATTCAGCGTCAAAATACAAAAATGAGAAACTGTATTCAACCAGTGGAAATGTTGGCTGTTACTTTAAGGTAAATGTTAGATGTTTTAAAATAAGTTGATTGTAATTCGTGGTGTTTCAATGGCCTTAATGTGAAAATGAAACAGTTATATCGAAAATTATTAAAATTATTTAATTATTTATTTATTAAATTATTTGACTTATAAAAGGCACAAAAAAATCACCATAAATGAAAAAAAGAAATGACCATAACGAAAATAAATACATAACTATATTATGCAACATAAACATAAAACATAACTATAATATAAAAATATAAAAATATATAAAAGACTAATTATTTGTTTATTTATTTTGAAAAATCGACACTATATGGGGACGAAGGCGTTGACATCGGTGAGCTTGTTGCTTCAGCTTTAGATCCAAAACACAGTGAACTTGCATGATATTCGTTATCTGAAGCTAAAGAAGTGTGTGAATGTTGCTGAGAGGATGTCGAGCAGTGAGCGACTGGTACATGTTGTCAGGGGGTGTTCGTAAGGGGCCGATTCGTTGTAAGGGTGCTAGATAGTACTGGAGGAAATGGAGAAAATTAATGTTATTTTCTGTGTTGATTATACGGTTGAGGTGTAATGTTTGTTGGTTGAAAATATTGTTGGACTTGATGTTGTGAAAAGGAATGGTTGTGAAAGGATGGTTGTGAATAGGAAGAGTAACTGGGATGGGAACGCCAGTAGTTAGTGTCTACATTGGATTGTAGAGGATGGCCAGTGATCCTTTTTTTGTTGTTTATATTTAATATGGTTTGAAAAATCGCCATCTGGATCTCAAGTATTTCTTTTCCACTAAACTTGATCAAATGGGGTAGCAAACTTAAAAAAAATGCCATGTTCGGGCCAGGTTTTTCAGGGGCTTTCGATTCCAATGCCTTTCAAATTTTAACTCTACTTAATCCACTTGTTTGCGCCGCCTGGTTGCACTCGGTTTTTTAAAAGTTGAAGTGTTAGATTCACTTTCAATATTTTGTCTTTCCGTTAGTTCAACTTCTTCAATTTCAATACCTCCTCCATTTTCATCGCCAGTGAAACTGTCAGAAGTCTCTCTTTCCATATACAGTTTCTTTAAAAATAGTAATGAATCGTGTTATACATATGTCCGTTGTCTCTTTGCTGAAGAACCGGTTGACTTATCTTCTTTTGTCTTTTTTAACGATTTAGCAAAGGAATCTCTAATGTGAGTCAATCGTCGAATTACTTCTTTACCTAAAAAAAGGTGAAAATAAACAGTTGAGAAGAAAGTATAAAACTACCGGTGGTCCCGAGCCAGAAGATATGTTGAATGTGCTTTCGGAATACTTAGTAATAAATGGCGAGTATTCCATCGACCACTAAATGTTCAGCCAGAGTTTGCAACTGATGTAATAAAAGCATCTACAGTATTGCATAACTACGTTAGGGACGGAGACGGATACTTGGTTGAAGGTAATACATCGATCGTTGGACTTGAAGACATTCCTACCGATCCTACAACACGAGGAGGTCTGGCAGCTAACAACGTACGACACATTCTGTGCCAGTATTTTATGTCAAGCGTTGGAAGCCTTCATTGGCAAATGGGTAAAATATAATTTAACTAAAACCTACATATTACTACAATATTACCTTTAGTCGGCCATATTATAGACTATAGCATTTACAGGGTGTTTCGCTTTTGTGTGTAATTTTTAATATTTAGGTTTATATTCAACGTTAATTGCAACTATGTAAAATAAAATTTATTATAATATATAATTTTAATTGTTGTTGTTATCAGAAATATAAATAATTTTGCCGTACTTACCAAATGCGTTTTTTTCATTATCACATAGTTCCTCAAATTCACTGTAAAGTGCACTACACACTTCATTCCAAGCATTTCTCGTCAAGTTTCTATCTTTATATATTTCTATTGTTTTGTCCCAAAGAACGGGTCTCGTTTCAACCAATGTTATTAATATTCCACTATCAATTTTCTGACATCACATTCATATTCATCACCTACTTTAAACAGCCGCAAAGTGTAAATAAAAAATATACCAAACAACCCAGCAAGGTACCTTCGTGCGACTGAATGACCGTATCATGTAAAAGGATGCATTAACTCACGTATACTACTAGGGTCGTAAGCACGACACGGCGCCGTCTGTTTGTAGTGGCAGTGGACGGCCTGCACACGGCTATTTCACCGAACGTCTCAACCGCCGTGTAATGTGAAAGGTACCATGCTATTGCTTGAGTCACTATTGGAATGTCATCGTGCGTTCAAACCATCGTACGTTCAAATTCTTAGTGTGTGAAAGGAGCGTTAAGGTGGGTACACATATGCGAGCCGAACCGTTTGCGAACTGCTCGTGAGCTGTTCGCGAAGAGTTCGTTGAAAATATGTTTATGTTCAGGCTATCCAATACCCTAAGTATCTAATAACAAACCGAGAATTAATTTACTTCGTTATTCTAAACATTTCGGTATTTTGTTTACATTATCTGTTATTAATTTGTCTCGTTACTTTTGAATAAGCCGCGCTCGTTCAGCAATTTTGTTTAACCGAATGATCTCATCGCACACTTAGCAGAAACAATTTATAGACACAATTTATAGTTCTGCGAACATTCTTTGTGTTCTTCCCAAAAACCGACAGGCTGTGGTTCCTGACGAGCAACGAACGAACAGCTCGCAAGCGGTTCGTCCCATCGTTCAAATTAACGAATATAGCGTTCACAATCACAAACGGTTCGCGAACAGTTCTGCTCGCATATGTGTACCCGCCTTGAAGTCACGATGAAAATATCGTTGTTTAGTGTATCATCATTTCCACTTTGGAAATCTATTTCAAAATACAAAACATTAATGTACAACATTTGTACAGCACTTTTGGCTGAGTCTTTCTTTCTTCTCCTATACTCTTCCAAGTCTTGTGCTCTACCGGTCTTCAGCTACTTCTTTCGTGCTAGGTTTTTTCTCTGGTTGCTCTTTCGCAGACTTCGTCATACCATTCTTTTTTATATCTTTATATCCTATTACTTTTTCTGCTGCTATCGAAATGTGACCTTTTATTTCTTTCTTAGGGTTTCTTATATTCTTAGGGTTTGAGACTTTTAAATTTACTTCCAACTCTTCAAGAAACTCAACATTTAGTAGATCAAAGGAAAATTGTTCATTTTCATTACTTTCAATAATCTTTGAAGGACAAAAACCTTGTTTTCTTTAAGCAATTTATAGTAAACTATGCCAGAATCGAAAATAGTAGAATTTCTAAAATAAGTTCAAATTATGGGGTGACCCTAATTTTATGCTCGCCAGTGTATTTATGAGATTAAAAAAAAACTATTTTAATAACATTTTATTGGGTGCCCCATGCCCATGATAACAGGTATGAAAATCATGGGTCAGTGTTTGAGATTAAAACAGGGACATATATATATGTTAAATAAAATTATTGTTAAAGAGGATACATCGTATTCATATCTAACTTTTACGCAATGTACATAAATTAAAAACTTACTTCTTCTTTATGTTGCCTTGCAATTCGTTGTTTTGAGCATAGTCAGATCATACGGTATTGTTTTGCGAGGTTAGTCACCGTTCTCCAAATCACGTTCACCGAGATTATCATAATATTTATTATATAAACAAGTAACAAGTTTTGTAAATGGCTCCTCTACTCTACACCTACACATCTGCAGACAGTGCACAGCACAGTGCACAGTGCAGACGTGCAGACGCGTACGCGTCCGCGGACGACATCTACGTATGCATCTGGAGATGTGTAGATGGGGTAATTTGATTATCTGTTGTTTATAAATCACGTCGGCGGATGCGTCTGCAAGATATTCGATTGTTGTCGGTTTTTTAGCTCAGATAAAAGGGTTTCGGTGCGGACGTTCGACGCCTTTCCACACATCTGACCTAGACGCATCAGTTTTCACTTTTTCACAGTGAATTCATAGTGAACGCTTGCTTATTGAATTTTGTGTTTTATTATACCTAATAATATTTTGCTAAAATGGCCATGAGTTCTGAACAAACGTTTAAATTCATAGAGCTATACCAGGCAGAAAACTGTCTTTGGAATCCAAAAAATAGATGCCACGAGAGTATCCAAAATTTAAAAGATAAGAAATAATGTATGAACTATATGGCATTATGTTGAGCAAACGTCGTCGGTACAACATAATGATGCAGGGTATACCAAGTAGTGTTTCTTGTCCTTCACAAGTTGGATACAGTCGTCCTAGCTCCAGCAACATAATGATACAGGGTGTACCAAGTACTGTTTCTTCTCCTTCAAAAGTTGGATAAAGTCGTCCTAGCTCCAGCAACAGTACATCTGTCACTGACTTATTTAAGTGACCCTTCATGTGCAGGTCAATCAAACAACCAACAATCTGAAGTAACACAAGAGCAGATTCCAGTAGAAGATATTATGAAAGATATGGAAATTTCATGAATAATTCACAGAAATATTAGTTTCCTCCAACTGTTAATTTTTCATAAAAAATAAACAAATATTTAAGCATAAAAATGTCATTTACCACCACTAAATTCTTTAACGCGTCATTGAGCGCCAAACATACTTCAGGGACAATAATGGATATAACTTGGATTGAAATATTAAATAGGTAATGTCAGCTTGTATAGCTATCTCCAGTAGCTAAGTATCTTAATGTTACTGACAGGCGAACTTTCACCGGAATTACATCCCTCCAATAAGTATCCTTTTTATCAACCATTGATCCTTTTTATCCACAAGGTATTCAAAATCGCTGTAAGACATTCGGACAAAATTACTAAATTCTCCAGTTGGCTCCGCGTAAAGCTCAACTAAAGTTGCTTTTTCATGCTATACCTTTAAAAAAAATACGTAATGTACAAGTTAATACCTACCGATATAATTATATCAGGAAAGTCTAAATCAAAATTTTCTTATTTGAATCTATATTCCACTTACTTTGTTCTGTTTTTATGTACACCCAGCATCCACCACCTTCTTCTTTTCCATTTTTTAATGATTCTATTCCGATGTTCCGATATTTCCGAAATCACGTCCCCTAATTATAAATATTTCTTTTTTCTATCTATTTTCATTATTGAAATTAACTTATCAATGTAATTTTTATTTCAGAAAACAAATGGTTCCCCAAGAGATACCCGATTTAAGGGACAAAAACGTGTTACAGTCGATTTTGAGAATAGCGAGGATGTTAAAGTTGACCCCATATCTATCACTGAAGTACCCACTACAACGTCAACGTCAACGTCAAATACTCCAAGTCCCCTTGAACGCAGTACTAGGCTTAGTTCAGACAAATCAGTTATACAAAAAAGTTTGGGTATGTAATAAATTAGACAATATTCGAGTTTATATAATATTACCCCAGTTTTAAAAGTTCGAAAAGGTATATGGAGGATGTGTGGAGATGGGACATTAACCCATTAAATTCAGACATATTGACATTAACAGGTTAATGTCGAGTTTAACTATTCTCCTTGGTTAATGTTGATTAATGTGTTAGAAAATAATACAACGTTGCCAATTGTATAAAAAATACCTGCTATTTATTCAAACATGACAAACTTCCGTGACACTTAGAGTTGCATAAAATATTAGCTGCCTTACAACTTACTTTTTTGAACCACATTTGGTTTTGCACTGGCATCTTTTGTATCCTTAACCACCAGATAGAGATGAAGTTGCTGCCGCTGCCATCTCACGAAGAGATTTTTCAACAACTGAAACTTTTTCACACTGAACTGATTTCTTGTAAATAACTATGGTAATGTGCACTTTTCTGTCCCGAATTTTAGTACATGTTATCTTCAACTGTGATAACAACGCCTAATATATTTCTTGCATCAGCTCGTCCTCTATCAACATCGGGGACAGGTAATTTAACAGTATCACCAATTTTTACAAACGGTAATAACTTATTGGAATTTAGTTTCATTTTTTTGCTTGTTCAAGCAAACCATCTTTAGCTTAATTCATCACCTTAAATCATTTTTATCATTTTCGTTAATTTCAGCACAACAGTGTATGAACAAACATATTGTACGAGATACCTACGCAACCGTTCGAACATTCAAACTCACAAATACCACAAATAATTAGTCTGTTATTTGGTATAAGATTCTCATTTAACGTTTCGTTAAATTCGTTTAAATCTTCAAATGTTCTTTCGACTTCTGGGTTAACTCGAGGAAGAAGATTTACATAACTAATACCAGGATTTGTTGTTTTTGTTTTGTACTTTGTTTGTTTCATCGATTTCTGTCGTAACTGAGGGAATAATATTTACAGATGTCTTGGAATGGTTGGTTTCGTTTGGTACTTCATATTTGTCAGCGACTTCTGTAATAACTGGAGGAATAATGTTTACAGAAGAGCTATTTGTCATTTTCATTTGGTATGTTTGAACTGGTTATAAAAGTTGTACCTGTAAGTAATAAAAAAACGAATAATTAATAACAATAATATTTACTACCCATAGCTTTACAATATACCTGTAATATATATATATACCTCTTATCATTGCTATTATTATTGCCACCTTCTGCACTATTTACTTCATCTAATATACTTATTATAATACTTCATCAGTCCTTTAGAAAGATGGAATCCGATAGACAAACTTTTATTTTCGACCCAAACATTGCTTCGTAGGGAGACTGTTTTATTCCTGCACGAAAGGCCATGTTTTTAATTAATTGATTACATATTTAAGGCCTTCAGACCATTTAGATGTATTATTTGTTTACATCCACGTTATTAGCATATCCTGAATGTCACGATTAATCCTTTCGACGCTTCCTTGCGACTGATTATGCCGAGGCTTTCCATCAACAATTTTTAAATCCGGCCACATATTTTTCAGTTAATTTATTACTGTATTAACAAACTCACTGCCATTATCCGATTGGAGTATTGAAGGTGCTCCAAAAATGCAGAAAATTTCTACCAAATGTGTAGCTACTTCATCTGCCTTCTTTGAAGTTAAAGATCTTAATTGCACGAATTTTGTAAGGTGATCCTGATATACAAAGATGAAACGAAATGTTCTATCAGTTTCAGATTGCATGTCGATCAAATCAACTTGACACCGACTATTCATTTTAGAAAATATCATAGGTTTTACAACGAGGCCTTTTCTTTTTGAACTGAGTTTTTGCTGACAGGGTATGCAAAATTTAAAAAAAAGTGTTACTACTTCTTGTGTTATATTTTTGTATTTATCATTTAAAAAATTTAACATGCTTGTTCTCCTCCATGGCCAATACTTAAATGTACTTCATACAGAATATCAAATAATTCTTTTTTTTTTACGTAACTTAAAAATTTCTCCTTACCTTCTTGCAAAGGAACAATAAGTTTGAAATCATTTCCCACATTCACTACATCGTATTTGGCCAAACGTCTATATGACAAAGCTGTTTTCATAGCTTGTCGTTTTGCTTCTTTCACTTGAAGATTCTTGTAAAAGCGGTCTTTACATTCCTTGGACATATTGAATACTTAAATTTTCACTTTCAAATAACAATACTTCTTGCACGAATGAAATTTGGTTACGCATCAAAACAATGTGAACTTTAACACAGTTTATTAGGGTTGCAGTCAGAAAATTGGCCGGGATGTTAATGAAACACTCTTATGACTTTTTGTCTAGCTTTCGGAATGGTTTTATTCCTTTTTCAAGACACTGTAATAAGAAAAAAAAGTGTAAATATTTATAAAATATCACAAATCTTCAGTGCAACTTACTAGTCGTTGAGATTATTTATAAAAGCATAGACACTCAACATTAATAACACACACATAAAATATAAAATAGTGGACAAAATACATTTTAAAATTCTTTAAAATTTAGGTACAGATAGTAAAAATTTTGTTTGTCATCTTTTACTGGTGTCTCTGGCACATAGAGAACAAAAAGAAAAAATCCTATGATTAAAAAGTAATTAGGTGTACTTAATATTATATTTCTTTTTAAGAAATACTAGAGGCCCATCTTAGGTGATTTTAATTTTTAAACCTGTCTTAATGGTATGCAACATGTTATGCATATAAGTGTAATTTGTGTGGGTACGGGTACAGGTAGATATTAATTTTATTTTGGATGTTTTTCCAGTAAGTAACAATAAATGTTGCTCAGTTTATCTATGTCTGACTTTTTATTGATGCAAGATGTACTAGATTTTATGGAACACATTTCCAAGAAAACACGTTTTGAATGGTTCTTTTCCTTTGCCAAAATACAGGAATCCTCAAAATTAAATTCATGTTTCAACGTTAATGCATGTTCTGTCAATGCACATGCATTTATTTTTTTGGTTTTTATATCTCTACGCTAATAAAAGGTCAATAACCATCAATAATAAGGTTAATAAAAGATCAATTTAGATGATTTCATAAGAGTTTTAACATTTATATTTGACTCTAACATCTTTTTATTCAATGGTAATTTCTTTAAACAAATCTTTGGCACTCCAATGGGCAGCAAAATATCCCCCATACTATGTAACTTTGTTGGATGAACTTATAACAACGTGTAAAGAAAAGATACCTTTTATTAAACGATATGTTGATGATTTGATTTTATCGGTCCCTGAAAACAAAGTAACTGATGTGTTAAACACCTTTAACGCCCAATGTGAACACCTAAAGTTTACGGTTGAGAGAGAGGCTAATAATATGATTCCTTTTTTAGACATGCTAATCCATCGTGGCAATGATGGCATGCTAAGGACGGAGTGGTATCGTAAACCTTGTTTTAGTAACCATTTTATAAACTTTCATTCTCAACATCCATCTAAGATGAAAACAAATTTGGTTTTGGCCCTGAAAACTAGGGTTATCAACTTGTCACACATCGAGTTCAGAGACAAGGGACTAAAAAAGCTGAGATCTATATTACAAGAGAACTCCTATCCTATAGGGCTGTGAAATAAACTCATTTTCGGTTCTCCTTTTCCTTCGCATTTTTCTGACAACCAAAATTTTCATAACAATGAGGTCCGACAATTGACATTGACACAGCATTTCCCTGCATTATTAATTTTAGGAGTTCGTATCTATCACCACCTGCTGTTATAAGTATGACCAAGTATTGCAGTTTTCTTATTTTGGTGGAATCCAGTATCTCCCTGCTTGATCTCTATTTTTCTTAGTGCTTCTTCATAGGTGATACCATCTAAAATAACTTATGGTTGCCTACCCTACATTCCAGTTTTGACACCGAAGCTAATGAACATCATCAAAAATGTTAGTGATTTAAAAATTACAACCAAAAATGTGAAAACGGTATCGAAGTTATACACAAAAAAAAAGATCCTTTCACAATACAGGAGTCATCGAATGTTGTTTATTCTATACCGTGTAATAATTGTAATAAAATATATATAGGAGAATCATCTCGTAATTTTCACAGTAGGGTGATCTCACATCGTAGCGATATAAAAACCAAAAAAAATAAATGCATGTGCATTGACAGAACATGCATTAACGTTGAAACATGAATTTAATTTCGAGGATTCCTGTATTTTGGCAAAGGAAAAGAACCATTCAAAACGTGTTTTATTGGAAATGTGTTACATAAAATCTAGTACATCTTGCATCAATAAAAAGTCAGACATAGATAAACTGAGCAACATTAATTGTTACTTACTGGAAAAACATCCAAAATAAAATTAATATCTACCTGTACCCGTACCCACACAAATTACACTTATATGCATAACATGTTGCATACCATTAAGACAGGTTTAAAAATTAAAATCACCTAAGATGGGCCTCTAGTATTTCTTAAAAAGAAATATAATATTAAGTACACCTAATTACTTTTTAATCATAGGATTTTTTCTTTTTGTTCTCTATGTGCCAGAGACACCAGTAAAAGATGACAAACAAAATTTTTACTATCTGTACCTAAATTTTAAAGAATTTTAAAATGTATTTCGTCCACTATTTTATATTTTATGTGTGTGTTATTAATGTTGAGTGTCTATGCTTTTATAAATAATCTCAACGACTAGTAAGTTGCACTGAAGATTTGTGATATTTTATAAATATTTACACTTTTTTTTTCTTATTACAGTGTCTTGAAAAAGGAATAAAACCATTCCGAAAGCTAGACAAAAAGTCATAAGAGTGTTTCATTAACATCCCGGCCAATTTTCTGACTGCAACCCTAATAAACTGAGTTGTTTGTTTATATTGACAGTCAATAATATCCAGTAATTCTTGTATATATATATATATATATATATATATATATATATATATATATATATATATATATATAACCTAAAGGACGATTTAAAATCTATCAGAGTTAGAGCATGGCGAAGAGTTGCCAGAGACATGGGTGAAGTGAGTATTGTTCTGAAGAAGGCTTTGGCTCATACCTAGCTGTGATACCACTTATGGAGCCGGAGTTTTTACCTTGTTTAAGCTTATGCTTCTTCAAGGCAGGGGTACTCCTCTTTTTTTTTTTTTTCTAGTAGTGGCGGGGAGAAACGTGTTGAGTGATGTTCGAATGGAGAAGTAGTGGACTACTAAGGAGCAGGGGGGTCAGAAGATGGCGTGCCTGTGTAGGCGATGTTTGTGAAGCGCACAAGAGGAATTTGGGTGAACTTTGCCAAGCACGCCATGGAGGTGCTTTCAGGGGCTACCAGCCATACAAAGGAACGGCTTTTGATCAGCGTTTTTGGTGTGCAGTGTTAACTGCGATATTTGATAGGGGTCGATTCAAGAATTTCAAAATACTCATCAGGTAGTTCTTGTCCAGTGTTGTGTAGAAGTTTGGCTGGAGGGAACGGAACTTTTATTTGAGGAAGCCTGGTGAGTATTTGCCCTCGGCGATTGCATGCAGTCTTTAATATTTGTTTGGCTCTGTTGTTCGAGCCGGCAATGGTTCTAAGGACATACCTCATGCTGAGGGATAGGATTCTGTCCTTGATTGGTATTATATTGGCCAGTATGTATATGTGCGCTGATGGGTAATGTGCGCTGTAACCACTGATGATGAAATTATGTCGGTTTTACCATATGGATATCCTGCCCTTTGGGTAGTGTCGTTCTCTTATATGCCTTCTCGATAGAGGTTGTCGATCAATATGACAAATTTGCGTATTTAAAATAAAATTGGTCATATAAGGCCATTATATTTAAAATAAGGAAATCTTAGTCAACTTCCGGTATAACCGGAAGTAGTAGGATGCTCTAAATATTTTAGAATGCATATTTTAAATTGCAGCTAAAGATCCCGATAATGTAACTAGTGTTTTAACATATAGTATGTCGAGTTCCACCTTGTTGCCACATCATTAATCAACTTTAAGGGTGTTCCGTCTGGTTTCATTTGATTTTGAGTACGTATAATTTCAAAAAATAAATCCAAACAACCAAACAAATTATATAAGACCAATAATTAAATGCAAAATGAAGCCTCTCAGTTCTAGTTCTCAACTCCAACCGACTCAAAGCAAACAAATATTTCTAACTAACAAAGTGAAATAGATTCTTTTTTTGGATCATCGTTCTGCCAATTTCTTTTCATTTAGGGAAAGGTGGTACACAGTGAGAAAAAAAAAATGAATTATTGGCGATATAATTTTTTTAATTATCGATAAGAACTGACAGCTTCAGCCATAATGATTTTTGGTATTTTATGTATCACTTCCACAAATATAAAGGTCTGTAGTTTTAAGTAAAAAAAGTTATGTAACTTTAAAAACAAAATTGCACATGTCTCAGTGTGTACCACCCCTGGTACACATTGAGACATGTTACTGGTACACAGTGAGACACATGATATATTCCATAGTTCGATAATAAAAATAAAAAAATAGTCAATATAACTTCGTAAAATACTTATATATTTCCCAAGAAAACATAAGAGCTGATAGCGATATTGTATATTGTGATGGGCGCTCCTGGAGGATTCAGTAGCCAAGCCTCACATGCAGCATTATAATATGCCTTGAAAGGCTCAAAGACAGCCACATCTAAGGGCTGGAGTTTGTTGCTACAATGTGGGGGCAACGTCAAAATATGGACATCTGCTTCTCGAGCCTTTATGATTACTTCCACTGTGACGTGGCTCTCGTGGTTATCAAATATTAGCAGCGACGGAATTTTTTTTTGAAACTGCTGCTGTATTTGATAAAATGTTCTAATACTTGTAAAAAAAAGTTCTGCTGTCATGCAGTACCGCGGTACCACCGTGGTACCAAGGTACCACGAGGTGCTCCATTAAGCATATGCTCTTTAAAGAATTTACGTGGAAACACCATCACTAGTGAACAGTATGTTCCAAGGGCGGATATTATAGAACAGGTGGTAACTAGTAAACCATGTTCACCACTAGTGCAGCTATTTACGTGTTTAATGCCTTTTTCAGTTACAACTTTTTTGGGGTCGTGGACAGTTTTTGTGCTAATCTCATCAAGATTAAAAATACGTGATCTCTCAATTAAAATAAGATATTTGTTTAGGATGTTTTGAAGATTATCAAAAAACAGCTGAACGTTGTGTCGGTTGAAAGAAGTTAAGCGTGCCAAGCTACATGCCTCAGGTTGTCGTATGCTCAACTTTTTTCTTTTCATAAATGCACGAAGCCAGTCGATACCGGCCAATCTACGTTCTGTCCATGATTTTGGTACCTTCAATTTGTTTACTTTAGCTACATCAAATGCGATGCGTCTTACAGCTACGGTGGTTAGTCCGTACCCCATATTACTGCAAGCTTTAATGTAGTTACACAGAATATCTTCCTGTTCATCTGTAAAAATTTTGTTCACCGAATAATTTGAATACATAATGATTGGTAAATTTTCAGGATTATTTCTTCTGCACATATCTCTGAAGGGTTTGAAATTTGAAATCAAATTGTTGTGCGGCTTGTCTTAATGAACATATTGTTATGATTTTATTTAACTGTTATGTCTTTATTTAATTCTAATTTATTGTTCTTATTTTAATTTATTAAATCACGCGATAATTTATATCAATTTATTAAACCACTAATAATACATAATTTATCTATACGAACGATACTTCAAAATTAACTGTTCTCTTCCCAACAAAATTTCTCTTTTTATATAAAACTCCGTTAGTTTCGGAATTCACTATAGCAGACATGAATTTACTCGAACATTGTTGGTGGTGTTGACAAGAATAACGGGAACGCCATCGAATAAACTAGGCGGTCAACGGCTAAAACTAGTCTTTCAACTGCTTGCAACCCTCGAGATGGATGACTCATCATAATTCGGGTCTAGAGGCTTCTGGTAAACAAACGCCGAAATGACTACAACAAAAAAAGAATTAGTCATAAAATATTTACAGGCCATGATATTTATTATCGTAACAATATTCTTATCAATGACAGCATTAGCAGCATTAGACATTATGTTCAGCAGACATCTTGCCAATTTTGCGTGGAACATTCAGTTTTTTAGGCATCTGCAACAAAAACGGTATCATTATATTCAGGTAATTGTATTAATATTCATTTGTGGTACACAGTGAGACAGTCCCACTATGTACCAGTAATGATTGTCTCACTGTGTACTGTTGGGCGTTATTTTGTAATTTACCATTCTGAAAAAGTACAACAAGTTATAAGTTATAAACAACAACGTACCTTGTTCACAACACCTGATGCGCCAATATTCAGCTAAGATCACTCAATAACTGCTTATAGTTTCAGCAGAATATTCCTTTGAATATTGGTTTAAATGTAACTATACTATCAAAAATAAGTTTTAGTTAAACACATTTACACTATACGCCATATTGTAAAAATAACAACAGTAGTGACATCTGTGATGTAATAGCCCTCCTTAAGCAGATTGGCGAAGCAAATCGAAGAAAACTTGAATTTAAATTGGCTGTCTTACTGTGTACCGCGTCTCACTGTGTGCCACCTTCCCCTATATTAAAAAACAATAGGTGTCTTTTTATTACAGTTGCAAGGAATAGTTTAAATATCAAAGAAACCACCTCCCATTTCGGCAAGTGTCGTTAGTCTTTACCAACGATATATGTATAATATATCTACTCCATCGTCGGTTTTTTACATTACACCGCGTCGCCGGTGCCGCCTCGGTTTATCTTTCGAAGTTTCGTTTAGTTTACTATAATGGTTATCTGTACCAAAAGAAATGAGTATTTCTTACAACGAAGAATCGGTGCTTTGGTTATTGGACAAATACCCGTTATTTTGTAACGGGTAGGTACTTTTTTTACATCACTGGGATATACTGCAAATAAACTTTACTTAATCAAAATTTAAAATCTAAAACATTCTCCTTTGATTAAAAATAAATTTTTAACTTCTATGCCAGTTTTATGATTTCTATGGCAATGAATTTTCTATTCCTCGATTTGATCAATTTTAGAAAACGATGCAGACGTAGCAAGCGATAAAGTATCAGATCATTCTCGTGTTGATAATGATTCACCCAGTGAACCGGAGAGTTCTAATGTAACCGACGCTGAAGAACAAGGAACCCTCAGTGCTTGGGCCAGGAAAGAAAGGAAATTTAAATGTGATTTATGTACCAGTAGGTAAGCTATTAAGTTTTTACGTATGTATTTGTTTTATTTTTAAAATTCTTTCTAAAATATTTACATTTTTTAAACATAATGATTGTAATGTTGGATGGTCTGCCTTTATCTTTCAATTTTATAGATATGGTATTTTTAGAGTTGCGATTGAAGAACTTTTTATTGATACTGTAGCGTGTTTCAAAATAAAACAAGTGGTTCTAATTTATTTAAAACTATTTATTTATAAGTTTACAGCACGATATTATCTTATCAACTGACTCATAAGACCGCTCCGTTTATATACCGAATACATTATTATTTATAGAAATATTTGGAGTAGTCCATCTCTATTCGCCACTATTATGAACGTCTCGCTTCTCCGTAGTCCGTACATCAACCGTCACATTCACAATCACAATCACATACACATTTCACATTTCGAAAGTTGTGGCATATGCGTTATCACTCGTATCACTGTAAATTAAATAGCTTTTTCGTCACAATAGAGGCCACGATACATCGATACACAAATAAATATCGGTATGCTACTCAAGGAATAGAAATGTGAGCTCCGACGCGCATGACGTCACCTGCGAAACAACACTATGGTGTTCGAGATGTAGGATTCCCTGTCCCGGTAGATGTATTTGTGCATCGTGTGGTAGATAAATTGTTTTTACGAAGCCTCTCATTTCGATCTCTTTTTCTAGTGTTTAGTCTGTTTAGTAGTTTTGTTCAATTTTTGTGTATTATCGACAAACATGCCGGGTTGTGCCGTAGCTAATTGTAAAAATTATAATAGGGTGACGAAAACATCAGACATAAAATACTTTCGATTTCCTCGAAATGAAGAGTTTACTAAGCAATGGGTGGTTGCATGTCGGCGTCAAGATAAAATAAATTTGAAAAATGGTAAGTACATATTTATTGTTATATGTTTTCAATATAGGTATTCATGATTCATATTTTTCGTTTCTTAAGGCGTACAAAAAAAAACTATTGTGACATAAATATATATTTTTTGTAGCATGCATCTGTTCTAAACATTTTGATGCTAACTCTTTTGAAATTCCTCTGAAACATAAATTGCTGAAATATACCTGCAAAAATAGTAGATACTTAAAATCTGATGCTGTGCCTACTTTACAACTACCAGTTTGTCACGAGTCCAGCTTACAAAACGAAGGAGAAAGAGTCGCACCATTGAAGAAGAGAAGACAACATAAAGCTGTAGAAGACATATTAGCTGTAGAAGACATAAAGCAGGAATCAGATAACAATGTTAATATGGAAACTGAAACAAGTAATCTCGCAACGTTACCTGTAGCAGATATAGAACAGTAAGTGTACTTTATACTGACCCTATTGATCAAAAACAGTAAGTGAGATGTTACTTATTTTAATTAATTTTTATTAAACTTTTTAAGCTAATTTCGTGATTGTTTCAGAGCAAATAAAATAGACATTGAACGAGAAAATAATGCTTCTAGAAAAGCAAAATGTAGAACTCAATGAAAATTTTCAGAAAATAAAAGGAAGAATAACCTTAAAATATAAAAATATCTTAGCCAAACTTTTACTCCGGAGCAGATAAAAAATTATTAGGTACAGAAAAAAAAAAAGAATCTGTTGGTCACCAGAGAATATCGCATCAGCAATATCTTTGCCTGGTGTCAGCCTAAAAGCCTATCGCTATCTAAGGGTAAACAATGACCATTTACCTGCATTGTCTATTTTAACACTCTGGGTATCAAGTTTTGACGTAAATCAGGGCATTTTAACAAGTGTTACAACGTTAATGAAAAAAAATCTTCCGACTTTACTGAATCGGATAGAATCTGCATAACTACATAAGAAAAATAAACAGATCATAGGACCTCTCAGATCTTGTCAAACTGTTATGGTGCGTGGTTTGCTTTCAAACTGGAAACAACTAATTTACTATAAATTTGATCAGCCAATGGTAAAAAATGTTATTGAGCAAATAATATCTGAATTATTCAGAGCAAATTTTATTGTAGTAGCTATCACCAGTGACATAGGTATTGGAAATACTGCCCTTTGGTCTCAGCTGAGTGTTGGATATGACAAAAATTGTTTTAATGATTACCCTGTGATAAATTTTTAAATATTTTTGTTTTTGCAGATCGTCCACATTTAATTAAACTTGCCCGAAATCATGTAATTGATCATGGTTTTGTTATTGACAATAAAATATTCAACGAGGATTACTTTGAAGCGCTACTAAATATATCAACTTCAGAATTGACAATTGCGCAGTCATAAATAGATATAAATTGACACTACATCATTTATGTTTAAAAGTCTCTATGAGGCAAAGAAAAAGGCCGAAGAAGAATATCCTGGCTGCATAACCTGCGAAAATGGTTTAACTTAACCACTACCGGAGTTTTCAGGGCAGCAGTCAACAAAGTCAGAATAGCCATGTTAAGTTATGGTTTGTTAGAACAGTGAGCGACGCATAACTCACAGTCAGTCGAACGCCGCGTACGTTCGTCAAAATCAAAAAAATGGTTCTCTATGATAACGATTGTTAGGTTCTGCTGAGCTGCGCGCACTGCAGAGCGATAGCCGTGTACGTCGACGGTGTGCGCTGGAATCAACTGTGATTTGATTTGGACGCAAACGTTCAGCTGAGTTCACAGCGTACACATCTATACCGAAATTATAATTGTATTTTTATATAGTTATTATTATTGTAACAATTAAGTGATGCCTACTAAATTTTCTTCTGAGAAAGATAAAAGACCAGTGGATCTAGTACAAATTGTAAGACAGTTCCAAATAAATCCCTGGAAAGTCTTAAATATTCTCGAAATTTATTTCTTCGACTATTAATTTAAAAGCACCTTCTGTATTAAGACATGAAAAAATTTCGTTTACATTTTTTTTCTTTTATTTAGATTTAACGTTATCAACTCTTCTTCTTCCTCCTCTTCTTGGAGTAATAAAATTATTGCGTTAAGTTTGTGAGAATTCATTTTTTTTTAACGGACAACCTCTGAGAGAATAAACGTGAAAATAATTTCCATAGGTAAGAATGTTAGGTTAGGTTAGGTTCTAATTTCTAAACTTGTTTTCGGAACGACGGAGTATTTATGCGAATTAATCTAACAAACCGACTCAACCAAAACTGCCGTGAGTCGAGTACAATAGATTCTGCTGTACGTGTATGCTGTGCGCTGCACACTGTTCTAACAAACCGTAGCTTTAGTGTCCAACATCCGTAACGGATAGGCACCATAAGAAGAATGAGGCAAAGAGTGAGACCTGCAGTTAAACTATTGTCAAATTCTGTATCAAAAGCTATTAGTTATGCTGGAGAAAATGGACTTATGCCAAAAGATGGTTACTGGAAAGAAGCTGCTTCAATTGTTCAGCTATTTAAAGATTGGTTTGGTACATTATATTCTGAATGTAAGTTCGTTGCCAATTCTCCAACACGAAATGCATATGGTACAGATTTAGATAATCAGTCACGTCTACTGGACGAAATGTCAGAAATGGTCAAATCAATGCGGGTTGGTAAACATAAAGGACTTATTCTCTCTATATAAGACGTGCTAGAGAACTTTTTTTCTTATATTCGAGTAATGGGTGGTGAAAATGATTATCCTTCGCCAATAGATTTTAAATATAGATTAAGGTGGTATATTTTAGGAAAACATTCGGCGGCGATCTTTACATTCAATACAATAGAGTGATGAGTCCAAATTTGAAATGTGTGTTGGAGACAGTAGGAGTCGTGTCATTCGCAGGAAAAATGAAGCTTTCCATCCCGACTGTCTGATGAGAAAAGTCAAATTTCCGGCATCCGCCATAATCTGGGACAGCATGTCGTCTACAGATTTGGGAAAGTTACAGTTTATCGATGGGATTGTAAACACGGACAAATAGTTGAATATTTTAGAAGGATCTCTTTTACCAATTATGGAACACCTTTTAACATCAGCGGAATATTTTGTCTTCCAACAGGACGGCGCAGGTTGTCATACCCCAAAAAAGAGTTTAAAATGGATTGAAGACCATGACATACCACTTCTGGAATGACATACTACCCCTGGAACAGTCCCGACGTGTCTCCGATAGAGACTTTGTGGCGCGAAATGAAAAGAGCTTTGAGAAAACATCCTGCCAGGTCCGTCAACGAATTGAAGGAAAAATTGCAGAAATATGGCATTTGTTTACATTAGAATTTTGTCAAAACTTGGTAAAAACTATGCCTTGAAGAATTTTGGAAGACATTAAAAATAAAATAGGTGTAACTCAGTAGTAAATTTTTACATTTTTGTTTTGTTAATATTACATATTCTATGCGTTTTTTTTTAATTTATTATTATTCTGTTTAAACAATAGTTTTCATTACGTTATAAAATATTTTTTGTAATTAGGAAATTCAAAAATTTTCGATGCATTAAAACTTCTAAAATTTATACTGCGCTTTTATTTTTGTTCTCTAAAATTTAATTTTCTTATCAATCTAACGTTGGGCCAAGTGATATGGGAAAGAGCTCGTATTTAGTTGATAGAAGGGTTGAGCGCCAACTATTTTTTGAATAAATGTAGTAACATAAAAATAAAGTTAATAAATGCGTAAAATCAAAAGAAATTGAAATAAAATAATTATTTAAAGAAAAATAACAAACATGTGACGTTTATAACGTTACAGGGGAAATTGTGCTTTGTTATCTTTACGAATATTGAGTTATCATTTGCAGTTTTAATTTGGCAACTATTTCTGAATGAAAGTGTTTCGTTATTTAATAACTATGGAAACAAAATTATTTTATTCGTTTTGTTGCTGTTTCGAATTGCACATAGAAAAACATTTTATCTCTCTATCTTTATGTCGCATTTATATTAATTATCGAATTATGTATCCAAAGTTTCGTGTGACTGAACCAAACAAAATTGAGTTGTGTTTCTCTATTTACATTAACGACTTAAAGTTTTTTTTATTGTATAATGGCTTTGGCTTAGCCAATTAGCCAGACTATTTATGGTTAGTTAGTTTATTTTATTTTTTTGTATAGACTTAAAGTTAAAATCTTAATCTTGATTTCTGGCTTAATTTGTTCAGGTACTTCACTAATTATGTAAAAAAGAATTTTGTAAAGAGTTCTGTAAAGATTCTCCACATTGCAATTTTAAATTATATTACTTAAATTTACATTTATAAATTTAATTAATACAGTTTTTTTCCCTTGTAGTTTCAAAAGAGCTTCACATTTAAATCGACATCAACTCGTTCATACTGGTGAAAGACCGTTTGCTTGCGAGCATTGCGATAAGGCTTTTTCAAGACACGATAAACTTAAAAATCACGTACATAAAACTCATGAGTTGGGAGCTTTAAATGATGCTTTAGGACCTGATTCATTATATGTAAGTATTAATATCTTTTTGACTCAGTCTGATATAGCGGTTGTAGGTAGATTTTCATCTATAAACCCAGTTGTACAATTAAGGCGTGTACATATACGAAATTAATAAAATTATTTCAAAGTTCTAAAACTTTATCAATAGCTGAATTAAATCCATAAAAAAGCTTATTAATATTGTTGTATACACACGCGGTGTGGATAGTAGCAATGGGTAAGTATGGATATGGCGAAAGAAATTCCATACATTCAAGCCTTCCATTCCATACAGCAGGACAGGAAAGATGTAGCAAGATGTCATTCGAACTCTAAGGTCAATGCTAAGATCGTGACTGCTAAGTACGTTTCTCATTTTTACAAAGGCAGCTCGGGCTTGTTCTATTCGGCTTTTAATTTCTGCGGTTGGATCCCAGCTCTTATTGATATTACTTCCGAGATACACGAGTTTCTCTACTCTGTCCAGTGTGGCATTTCCGACTTTTATACCGTCATCCTGTATATAATTTTGTTTGCTAACTATCGTATATTTAGTTTTCTTAACGTTGAGTTTTAATCCATACTGATCACAAGTCTGTTTTATTTTTTTCATTAGATTTTGAAGGTCTTCTCCGCAATTAGCAAGCACTAAGGTATCGTCGGCATATCTAATATTGTTGACAGTTACTCCATTCACAATAATACCTTCGGTTGTCTCCATTAGGGCTTCCTTAAATATTTCCTCCAAATATAAGTTAAGTAAAGGCGACAATATACAGCCTTGTCTCACTTCTCTTTTTATATTTATTTCATCCGACAGTTCTTGTTCAACCTTTATTCTTGCCACTTGATGCCAGTATAGATTTGTAATTATTCGTAGATCTTTATCGTCCAATCCAGCCGTTTCTAATATTTCTAGCATTTTGTTATGTCGGACTTTGTCAAAAGCCTTTTCAAAATCGATTGCACAAATGTACACATTTTGATTTATATCTCTGCATCTCTGTACTAGCACCTGTATACTAAACAAGGCTTCTCTTGTACCCAAGCTACTCCTAAACCCAAATTGAGTATTGCTAATTCTGTCCTCTAACAGCGTGTAAATTCTGTTGTGTATTACTCGCAGGAAGATCTTCAAAACGTGACTCATGAGACTTATTGTCCGATAATCACCGCATGTCTTTGGACGATGTTTCTTAGGTATTGTGACAAATGTCGACTTTAACCAATCAGTTGGTAATATCCCAGTGTCATAAATTCTGTTAAAGAGATTACACAGAGGTTTAATTCCATTTTCTCCCAAAAACTTTAGTATTTCAGCACTTACTTCATCGGGCCAAGAAGTGCTTTTCCATTTTTTGCCGTTTGTATTGAACGTGTAACCTCACTTTCTGTTATAGATGGACCTGATATAGCAATCGGTGTATAGTGGTCTACTCTCTCATCTTCAAATAATTCAGAAATGTAGTTTTCCCATTCTTTTAACTGTTCATTGATGTCTAATATTCTGTACCCGTTTCTGTCTTTTAAATTTTGGGATACTTGTTTCCGTTTGTTTCCAGCGACCTCTTTTAACATTTATTTAAGTTAATTATATTTTAAATTAAAAAATATCAAATAACAAAATGCGGTTTAAGAAAAAACGGATAAATTCCAATGTCATTAACTGCTTTGTTTTGGATAATTTTGCAATGAAAATACGATAAATGTTATTATTTTAACCCTATACCCCGTTTTAGAAAGAGCAAATTTGGTCCAGTATAACCCGAGATACGTCATTTTTTTCCGAGCGATCTATTTTGAAACAACATTGGATTTTTTTAAGAGCGCGACTGACCTTACAGTCGGCTACCCACACTCCTTTTATTTTAGTCGGAACGCAAAGTACTGTTTGTTTAATACCCTTAAAAACACACAATTCAAAAACAATAATTTCCGGGAGCACCAAATATATCACTAATCTTCTATCCAGCGCTAATACGTTCATTGATAGACTAGGGATTTATCTTATATGGAAATGCAAGTTTGACTCAACTGGAGATATTGGAAAAAATAAAAAATAAGTGTTGGATGTTTAAAAAGTACGCTAACAAATATTTTAGAAATCGAAGCTGCAGAGTCTTCTTTGTACCTTAGACTACAATTTTTTTGTGATGTTTTTA
Organism: Diabrotica undecimpunctata; assembly: GCF_040954645.1. Lineage (NCBI taxonomy): Eukaryota > Metazoa > Arthropoda > Insecta > Coleoptera > Chrysomelidae > Diabrotica > Diabrotica undecimpunctata. The sequence goes on from NC_092809.1 coordinate 96,834,115, forward strand.
TGTTAAACCTCACAGCACAAAAAAGATCAGACAAAATACAGGAAATAAATTCCAAAATAGATAGTTCCTTCTTGCGACGTAAAAGCATTCAAAAGAGATAAACAGTTATCAGCACCTAATTCAATTTAGTAGTGAGTTTTACAGAAATGACATCCTTCCCTCCTATAATTGCGATTATAACCTATTAGGATTATATATCCCTTACTATTATCTTAATATTGAATCACATGTAAATTACATTTAATATAAATGTGTTTATTAACCAAACAATTCTAAAAAGATGGCCCGAGTTAGATTGTATTTATATAGATGGATCCAAATTTGACGAATCTACTTGATGCGCTTTTTACCATTCAAATCAAAATATATCCAAAAAATTCAAACTTCCAAGTCAAATGTCTATTTACACTGCTGAGCTCATCGCAATTCTTCAGGATTTGAGGTATATTAATCCCCATCACAACTTAATTGCCCTATAAATCAATCCTCACGACATAAATATTGAATAAGTCAGGTGATCAAACGCATCCTTGTCTAACCCCTTTCTCTGCTTTGAATTTTAGAAGAAGATTCTTTAATTTAGTCGTACTGTTGCCATTTTGGGCTGGTAGAGAGAGATTTTATTACGTGTCACCAAGTGTATTGGTGCACCCATCTGTTTTTTATGATATGCAACAAAGATTTTACTAGCAGGATAATTTTCACATCTGGTAGTGGCTCCTTTTTCGCGCAATGGAATATAAATTGAGGTACACCAAACAGATGGCTATTTTGTATCCTTTGTATATGTAATTTTTTGCCATCTAATGACTGCAGCATTTCTTCTGGCGTAGTGTGAATTCCTGGTGATTTATTTCTCTTTAGTTATTTAATTGTATCTTTTACTTCAGAGAAGTAGGTTCTCTAAGATAGTCGGAGGGCCATAGATTTTCTGCTGGAGTCTTGTTATTTCTAATAAATCACTAAAATAGTTTCCCACGTTTGCAATATTTGAAGAAGATGTAATCCGTCTTCGGTATAATAGAGAAGTTCCCTGAATATTATAAAAACTATCGAAAACATCTACCAAAACAACAAAATGGAAGTCAGAATAGATGGACAGCTTACAGAACCTATATAAATAGGCAGCGGAATAAGACAGGGAACTCAATTGAGCCCTATACGAGCCCTAACAACTATATGTTGGAACAAACAGTTATTTTGCGAATATAATACCAATTTACCGAAATTCTTTTGTTTTATTTTTTTTTAATTGTTAATATGAAATTAAAAACATATTTTATGATGTTGATGAAATTATTTTTGCGGCTGACTTATATATTTTATATTGATTACTATTTAATTAATAGTTTGATAATCGAAAACTACTGACAATTAAATATTGGAACATTTTTTGCTTTTCCTCACGTTTCTTAAATTGTATCAGCCTGACGGAAAGAAGGTTTTCAAATCAAACATACGAGTAGGTAGTGTGTTGTCAACAATAATTGTCACATGTCATTTGATTATGTATATTTTTGCGGCTGACTTATATATTTTATATTGATTACTATTTAATTAATAGTTTGATAATCGAAAACTACTGACAATTAAATATTGGAACATTTTTTGCTTTTCCTCACGTTTCTTAAATTGTATCAGCCTGACGGAAAGAAGGTTTTCAAATCAAACATACGAGTAGGTAGTGTGTTGTCAACAATAATTGTCACATGTCATTTGATTATGTATAATTAACAACCGTCAGTTTTATTACGAGAAAAATATTATAATGGCACGTGTTCAACAAAAGTTCGAGAAATTATTATTCATCAGTACCATAAAGGGAAAACAATGCGTGAAATTTCCGGTGAATTGACTGTAGCAACAACTACTGTGTTTAATATAATTAAGAAATATGGGGAAACTTCCAGTATTGATGTTCGCGGCAAAAGCTCAGGTCGTCCAAAAGCTGTTTCCCAAAGGAGTGTGAGGCATTTAATTAGAATATGTAAGTCGGGAAGAAGAAATACACTACAAAAAGTAACAGCTAGGTGGAATAGAGAAACTGGCATGAATGTTTCCAGAGAATGCTGTCGCAAATATATCCACACAAGCGGTCTTAGTTTTTATAAGGTATGTTTGATAGGTTATTCTTTACGATATAAATTTTATATTTTTTGATTTTTTTTTTCGAGTGGGCCAAAGAAAAACCATTGTTGACGGAAACTCAAAAAAGGAATTGTTACATTAGGGTAAATCAAAACTTTCGTGGACCAAACATAACTGGAACAAAGTTCTATATCTGATATAATATAATTTGATGTCTGTGTGGGAGATTATCAAAAGCGTGTGATTCGGCAAAAAACAGAAACATTCCATAAAGATTGTCTCAAAAGGACTGTAAAGTTTCCACAGAGCATCATGGTGTGGGGTTGTATGTCGGCCAAAGGGTTGGGAACTTTACATTTTATTGAAGGCATAGTAAACGCATCCAAATATCAAGATATTCTTGAACATTCGTTTCTACCAAGTGCGGTAAAGGTATATCCATCCGAGGATTTTATCTTTCAACAGAACGGAGCCTCATGTCGGACGGTTATATCTACATGACATTAAAGTTTTGTTATATCCTTCTAGCAGCCCGGATCTTATTAAAATAGAGACACTTTGGCATAACATGAAGCAACGCCTAGAAATAACCTTCAGCTTACTTTGCCACAACTACGTGCTAAATTCCAAGAAATATGGGATAGTTTCACCCCTGAATTCTGTGAAAGTCCATATGTACAATGCCTCATATAGTCCAGGCTGTTATGCTAAGGGCGATGTTACGCCATATTAATTTTCATTTTAATTTATTAAAAACTCCTTGTTCCAATATTTAGTTGTCAGCATTGTTTTACTATCAAACAATTAATTCAATAGTAATCAACATAAAATATATAATTAAACTGTAAAAATAATTCCATTAATTATAAAAAATGTTATTCATATTTACAATAAAATTTCATATTTACAATAAAAAAAATTAAATAAAAGAATTTTGGTAAGTCGGTATTTTATTCGCAAAATAACTGCTTATTCCAACATATAGTTGTTAGGGCTCGTACTCTTCAGTTTAATCATGAAATCATCAAAAGCGTTAACAAAGGAACAGGATACAGAATGGGAAACAAAGAAATAATAATATTCTGGTACGCAGACGAATGCAATATTGATAGCCCAAGATGAAGATAGTGTGCAGAGACTAGTCTATAGATTTAACATAAGAGCAAAAGAATTTAATATAACAATCTCATCTCAGAAAACTAAAACGATAGTAATCAGCAGAGAACCAACCAGTTGTAAAATAGAAATTGATGGTATCAGTATTGAACAAGTAATGGAAATAAAATACCTTGTAATTACACTGTCCCTATTGCGTTATCCCCCTCCCCGGCAGATGAGCAAAAATATAAACGACATCTGTTCAGAAGATTTCTCGATGTTGGAGCTGGAAGCGGCTCTCTCTGACACAAAAACGAAAAAGGCAGCAGGGATTGACGAGTTGTACCCGGAAATGCTTAAATACCTGGGAGCCTCAGCCAAAGGCACCATTCTGAATTTGATTAACCTAACATGGAATTCAAGAGTCCCAAGTCAGTGGAGGAAGAGCGAGGTCATACCCTATATATATTTAGGGATTCTACAGTATTCACTGCCTTCCCTCGCTCAACCGTTTCCATCTCTCTCTGTTGTTCCATTCTCCATCGTTTAGTCCTCTCTTACTCATGGCGTCGTCTACTTCGTTCCTCCAGGATTTTCGGGGTCGTCCTCTTTTCCTCCTTCCTATGGGGCTCCATTCGGTTATTCTCTTTATCCATCTGCTGTCGCTAGCTCTTCTTACATGTCCATACCACTTTAGTCTTTTTTGTTCTATATATGTTAGTATGTCTGTTTCTATTGATGTTCTTTGCTTTATTTCGTCATTACTTCTCCTATCCATTCTTGTTACTCTGCAGCATCTTCGCAGGCATTCCATCTCTGTTGCTATTATCTTGCTGCTGTTTTTTTACAAAACAGCAGCGAGGCCATACCCACCTTAAAGAAAGGAAAAGACCCGAGCCTGACTGATAGCTACCGGCCAATATCCCTCACAAGCTCCTTATGCAAAGTAGCCGAAAAAATGGTTCTGGGCAGACTAAACCGAGCCTTAACCCATCTTGAACTGATTGACGACGCTCAGGCTGGCTTCAGGAAACACAGGAACACCATGGACCATGTAGTAGATTTTGCCCAAAAAGTCAAGGATGCTTTCCACCGTAAGATGTCAACAGTAGCAGTGCTAGTAGACCTCAAAGCTGCATACGACACAGTATGGAGAGGTTTGCTGTTACACAAGATAGCGAAGTCCGGAGTTGACGGCAAACTATTCAATTGGATAAAATCCTTTCTAGGGGAAAGGTATCAGAGAGTCAAATTTCACAACCACTGTTCCAAATTCAGACTGCAAAGACAAGGGCTGCCACAAGGAGCTGTCATCAGCTGTCAATTATTCAACTTAATGATAAACGATGTGCTCGAAATGATTAGAAAGACACCTGGTGTGGAAGCCCTCCTGTATGCTGATGACATCCTAATATGGGCATCAAGTAGCAGTCTGAGAGCGCTCGAGGGAGTAATGAACCAGGCTCTGAAAAATCTAGAAAAATGGGCGGATAAAAACTGCCTAACAGTCAGTACAACCAAAACCGTATATCAAGTACTTAGCCTTTCAACAAAACAGACTGCTGTCAAGCTGACGTATAAAGGAGTTGATCTGGAAAGACAGGACGTAACAAAATACTTGGGGGTGTACATAGATAAGAAAATGACGTGGAAACCTCAAATCGACAACATTGCAGAGAAAGCCACAAAGAGATGTCGACTGCTCAAACGTCTCACAGCAACAAAGTGGGGCGCCACGCAAGATGTCCTGGTAGCAACATACAAAACCTATGTCCGGCCGATATTAGAATATGGGAGTGAAGCTACAATAACTGCGAGTACAAATACCACCTCCAAGCTTGAAGTCGCCCAGAACACTGCCCTTCGCGTCATCACCGGTGCTCCAAAATCAACACCGTTTACATCAATGGAAGCCCAGACCGGTATTGAACCAATACAATGCCGCAGAGAGCAACACGCGTTAACCTTCTGGGAAAGGCAAAGACGAATACTTCCACAAAAATGGGACGAATATAGACAAGCAGCCTCACGTCTTAAAACACAAACCACTCCGCTTACAGTAGCAAACCAAATCATGGAAAAATACCACATTGTCCTGTCGGAAGCCGCCCCCTTCACAGCGCAAACCACACTGGCCCGCTGTCTACCAAACACAGAATTACTGCTTGAAAACCATAACGACCCGAAGCACTTATCGTCAGACATTGCCCTAAGGAAAGCTGCCCTAGAGACGATACACACCAAGTACCCAGCACATGAGTGGCTCCACATCTACTGCGATGGATCCTCGATGCCGGACTCGGGAAGAACAGGAGCAGGATATGTCTCATCGTTCTTCAAAGGCTCTATAGCTGTGGGTGCCCCTCTCAGCAACTACGACGGCGAAATTGCTGCTATACACGAAGCTGCAAAAAATCTTGAGAATTTCCAACACCCCCAAAAAGTTGCCTTCTTCATCGACTGCCAAGCCGCAATCCTCGCTCTGTCGACAAATCGATACACCGACTGTGCCAAAACAATATCTTGTCGTGTCCAACTATCGAACTTGATGGAAAAAGGGTGGCTGATTACTCTACAATGGATCCCTAGTCATGTCGGTGTTGAAGGAAATGAAGCGGCGGATGAACTTGCAAAAGAAGGCACTACTCTTCCACATCCCCCTAGCTTTCAATCGTACACATCAGCAAAGTCCACCATTAGAAGAGGAATCAAAGCGAAGATAAAAGAGCAGCAAATACAAGCCGGTGCTGGAAAATCTTGGGCCCACCTAATAGAGTCACCAATCCCTCGCAACTTGCCGAGACCCATTAGTGTAGCCGTGTTCAGAACAACTACGGGGCATGACTACCTGGCCTCCCATCTACATCGCATCGGCGTCCGCGAAAATGACAACTGTCCATTATGTGATCAGCCCCAGATGGATGCTGCTCACCTTCCAGAGTGCCCAGCCCTGAAAACAGACCCACCCGAGGAGGATGAAGATCGCCTACGAGAAACGGCTCGTCTATACTGGTCAGCGCGCCACCAAATGGCTAACATGCCAAGGGTGGGCGTTGGCTAGTAAGTAAGTAAGTAATTACACTGTCCAGCTATGGAGACCTGGATAAAGAAGTGAGAGATCAAGTACAAAAAGCAAATAGACTGGCAGGATGCCTTAATAACACTATATGGTGAAACAGACGTATTAACACTGAGACGAAGTCAAGAATTTATAAAACCAGTATAAGACCGATAATGATATATGCCACAGAAACGAGACCCCACACAGCCGCAACACAAAGGCTACTGGAAACGGCAGAGATGAGAGTACTGAGAAGAATTATAGGAAATACGCTGAAGAATCGAAAGAGAAGTAAAAACATTAGAAGAAAATGTAACGTACAGTATATAAATGAATGCACACAAAATAGAAAAAGATAATTTAATAACCACATAAGCAGAATGGAGGAGACCCGTGTCGTTAAAATAGTAAGAGATAAGTCACCAATCGGCAGAAGAAGTATCGGACGACCGCGCAAAAGATGGAGTGACAGCCTTCCATAGAGGTATTAATCCGCCAACGAACAAGTAGAATTGCTTATAAAAAGGAAGAAAAAGAAGAATATGTTTGCAATATTTCGTCAGTATCGGTCTTTAGATTACCTACCTTCAGGACTCATCATATCTTTCATCATCAGTGGCATTACAGCTCGTTATGAGCCAAAGCCTTCTTCAGAACAATCTTCCATTGGACCCTGTCTCTGGCAACTCTTCTCCATGCTTTAACTCCGATGGATTTTAGATCATCCTCTATGTTATCTTGATACCTAAGTTTTGGTCTTCCTCTGGCTCGTCTTCCCACTGGTCCTCTTCGGTCGAAAAATTTTTTGATCGTTGCATCTTCATCTCGCCTAATTACATGTCCTATCCATCGAAGGCGTGCTAATTTAATACATTTTACAACGTCAGGTTCCCCAAAACTTCTATATAACTCAAAGTTGTAGCGCCTACGCCACAAACCCTGTTCTTGGATTCCTCTATATATTTTCCTTAGAATTTTTCTCTCGAAACGTTTAAGCAATTCTTGGTCGTTCTGTGTAAGTGATCATATCATCGTATCTTTATCTAAGTCTTTTTCTTGTTTTTTTTTTATAATTCCTTTTTTGTTTTTTTGTAGACGATTGATCGTGTAGATATTCTAACTCCTGAAATTATGGTAAAATCTGAAAACAGTGTTTTAACATATGATTCATTAAGCGGATTTGCTGAAACTACCCAGAAAAAAAGAGGAAGACCAAGGAAATATCCAATATGTAAGTAGCTGTTTTTCTAACTACACTGCATGATTTTTGTCACCCACTAACATTTAGCTTCACCTTTCATCCATTATTCGTTACACGCATTGAGATATATATATCTCTACCAACTTAACTTTCCACTCAGAACATTTTACATAATACTAACAAAAGAATATCATCATAATATCTTAAGGTAGTTTACTAGAAAAATTTCTTTAGCGACACCGAGGGATTACGTATTAAATCCAGCTAAAAACGTAATAATGCCAGGTAAAAACGTAATAACGCCAGGTAAAAAGCGAGGAAGGCCAAGGAAAACTGAAACACGTAAGATACTTTAAAACTTTACACAAAAATTTTTACATTTTACAAAATCAATCCATTTTGTATTGATCAGGCTAAATCAATCCATTTTGTATTGATCAGGCTAAGTGTAAATAATTATAAATTGTTTTAACCCTTAAGTGAGCGCATTAGGTCCATAGCACGACCCAAGACATATTTTTTTTTTTCAATATAAGTTAATGTTTTATGGTATCCTCACAAAGTGTATCATTCACAACATTGTTCTGAAGCATTTTCTTGTAACATCTTAATGCAATTTACTATTTTTATTGGGGATAAGCCACAATTTTACTTTAAAATAAGTTTATTTGACGTTTCTATTTACACTTCGGAAATCGTTCCCAAAATGCAAAACATTAATAAATTGAACAAATTTTGTTTTTGTTACTTAGCAAAAAAATCCTAATAATTTAATTTTATATAACTCATTCATATTGACAATGCAGTTGACTTTAAAATTATATTGTACACGTTTTTAAGTTGCGTTCCTGGAACGACTTTATTTATTGAAAGACTAGTGATTTTGCCCGTCACCATGCGACGGAGGATCCATGTCTTACTCCTATTTAAGGCTAAGACATGACAACAGAATAATATTTTAATCTCTTGTACAACTTTCATAACAAATAAATCACTTCTTGTATGAAAGGGCCGATCTTTTCACCTCCAGAAATATTGTCCTATCTCAGAGATAGACATTAATTTATAAAATAAAATGTACCCGTCTTTTCACGTCAAATTATGTTGCGGTTACTTATCTGTAATCTTTAACCTCAAAAAGTTCAGTAATGTCTTCATTTAGTAATTCAACTTGAATCTTTTCAACCTTACAGCCACTTTCACTGGATGAAATAGTACCTAAACCTTCTCTTCCATACATAAAAAGTTATGTTGCATATCTGGTTCTAATATGAAATTCATTATAGGATTTGGATTGTTTAGTGGACTTCTTAAAAATGGCTTTATAATCAGAATATTCTTGTAAGAACCCATTTCTATTATCTTCATTTAAAGTTCTTATCAAGAATACAGAATTATTTATTCCTACCTGGTAGGTACCTAGAAAAACATTTCCAAGAAGTATTACGAAATTGTCAGAATTTAAAATCAATATTCCGTATATTATATAGACGATTTATTGAAAGTTTCCTACTACACTCTGAGTCTTTTTTTATATATAATTGAATGCATTTTATAATTATTAAATGAATCTGACAACCTAGGTACTATGTGCATATTTTTCATTTTGGATCCGAATCCCTAAACTAAGTAAATGAAAATATGTATACACCTACTTTTATAATCATTTATTAACAACTATTTACAATATTTTGTCAGAATACAAATCACTGTCGGTTTACTTAATCTTAACCTTTGAAAAAGTCTTTATCATTGAATTAAATTAAAAATTAAAATGTTCAATTTTGCATCAAATATTATATTCTCGCACTCAGTTTATACGCATTAAACATCATACTGATCATACTCTCCGATTTCATTAAATCTTTTAATATCCACATCTCTAACCTTCACCAAACAACAATATTTAGGTTATGTTTTTAATTTCGCGATAACCTACAACATAATAACGAACTAAAATAAACACAATTTATTTTCCAGATAAATTTTCATTCGGTACTTTATTTGACAAATAAATATTTTATATTTTATATGTCAGATAATTTTAATTTATTTTATCTGTCAGTTTATCTGTTCAGATTTCTTTCCTAGGTGACGCTAGAATTTTAAATCTAAACTGACATAAAACTTTAAATTATTGTGTATTAATTCGTACCTTAAAAATATTAATAATATTATTTATTAATTATGTCAATATGTAATTAATATTTTTTGTATTATTAAATAAAAAATATGATTGACTCAGAGGTTGAAATATCAGTAGTTCAGATGACTTTGGCGTTAGGATTTTAAATCTAAACTACCATAAAGCTTTAAATTATTTTGTATTAAATTCTTCCTTAAAAATATGATTAAATTTAATTATAAATTATAATAATATGTAATTAATACAGTATTATTAATTAAACGTATAGTTTCAAGAACAAAATATGATTGAAATGTCAAATTTTGGTAGTTCAGGTTTCTTTCCTAGATGGCGTCATTAGTTTACTGGACAAACGGTGTGACTTGTCATCATAGCCTTTTATATAGATAGATTTAGTCTTTAGTTTATGTGCACTTATTTCAATTTATTACGTACAGTCTTCTAACATTTACTTTAATTCATTTCTACTTATACTAAAAACACAATAATTTATGTTATTTTACTAGTTAATGATACAAATTTTTATATTAGACATTACAATACGAATTTTTAATTCCGTAACTTCTTAGTCTTAATCCCTGGAGTTCCCCTTGAATATACTAGAATGATGGGTCGTCTACTGGTTTGTTTTTTAAATCTCGACGTGGACCCCTCGTAACATCACTCATTATAAAATCTTTACCGCTGGATCCTTCGACCAGACGGGTTCGGTAAACACCTGCGTATTCTTGAACGCCGAAATCATCTGGACTATTCGGTGGCTATAAATTACCAATATCATTTTAAAGTCATCTACTTTTAAATGTACAATATATGTTTGAATGACTTTTATAAAATTAAACTGTAGAATTTAAAAAAAAAAGAGGTTAGTCTTTGTATGTGGGTATATTTTATTTTATAAAAACCCTTACATTAAAAGCACGAACGTTTTCGGAACAACTGTTCCATCATCAGGTTAAAATACCTAAAATAAGTATAAACCATTTAATTACAGCAAACGTGGTTTAAAATTTTGACTAAGGTTAAAAAAAAAGCAAAATGGTTATACTTACAGGTTACCATGATTGAGCCACCAAAATATTTGGGTAAAAACCCTTTAAAATGTAATGTGTTACCAAAGATTGTACATGATGTTAATAATATTATATGATGTTTAATATTTTAATTAAATTTTACTTCAGGTAACATACACCCATGCTTAAGTGAGTTCCAGTGTCCGGAGAGTAAACCTCTTCAAACGGACTTCAGCTGGTAACTGATTGATAAGAAGATACCCATGAACGGTGTCAAAAACAAAATGTCAATGTACCATGAAACAATATTAGTTAAACATAGTATTACTACAGCCAAAAGATTAAAAAACTTTGATGATGTTAAAATGATAACAGCAATCCAGGTGTTGGGATTTAAAAATTTTTCTATAATTATTTAATATTGGATATAAAAGATGTAAATTACTGGTGTTGTTGAAGGTCATGTTTAAGAGAATGACGTATGCATTAGGCAGCTTATGTTACTCTTTATCGTATGGAGTGTGGTCTAAAAAGTGTAATTTGTGACGAATTAGCTTAAATATATGGAAATGTCCTTTTATGTTGCTTACATCTAGGACAAGGAAAAAATAAATAGTATATATTTGTAGCTAATGTAAGACTTCGTATTTAAATGAAATAGTTTAATACTGCTCGTATCGTAAAAAATTTAATATAAGTGAGTCCAATAGATTGAGAAATGGGATTAAAAATCTTCCGGCTGAAGGAATTAAAGTTATAATATATGTGATTAAATTTAAAAAATTGAAAAGGCTGAGATCCTCAGAGACTTGGCAGGAATAAAAGTAAATGAAATAACTAAAGAATAAAGGAGAGTGGGATAAAGGAAAATAAATGAGTTAATCAACAAAATTAGAGATGAAAGAGGTCCTTCATGCTTAAAGCATCTAGCACCCTGAACAAAATATATTTTGATTATATTAAATTCGGTACATAAAAGCCTGAAATTTTATTTGTGAGTATGATGTACTAAGTTGTTGACTAAGAGAGGGGGGAGCAATGGTTGATTAAGGGTTTTGGCAAAGTGGGAGAAAGTGAATTCTGATGAATTGCTGGATTGTGTTTAAATGGTTACTGAGTTTAGAACTAATGAGTGGATGGTAGATATATGAAATGACAGAGAAATAGCAAAAGAAAAAAGAATGGACAGGAATATGATGTAAACGTGGAGATTATAAAATAATGAAATAGTGAGGTATAATAGATATGATGTTAACAATAGGGGGCTGAAAAAATTCTTTTGGAGGGAGTGTTGTGACAGTAGTGTAGAGAGAATGGTTGTTTTAAAAGCAACAATTGTTGAGAAGGATTAAGGTGTTGACGTTTATAGAGGAAGGTCAGATAAAGAAGATGGGGTAAATTTGAGAAGTGTGGGTTATGAGAAGAGTTGTCGGTGTAAGGGTTGAAAGTCACGGTTGAAAGATACATGGCGATTAACGCAGTTGGGGCTTCTTTGCTTTTCTTTGACTATTTCCAAGTCTTCATATAGATCTAATTTTAGAAAATTTTTTTGGGGTATATTATGTAACAAAGAGACGTCTTCTGGTATGTTGAGGGTATGTTTATGTTGTGCAAGATGTTGTGAGAAGGTGGAAGTGTTCTCTTTTTTAATGTGTTCTAAGGAACGGGAAGTTAGTGATCTACAGGTTCTACCTATATATGTAGCATCACAATCAGAGCACTGTAATTTGTAAACACCACTACGATCCATGTAGTTGATGCAATCTTTTGAATTGGTTAAACATTGTCCTAGATTGTTCAGGACTTTAAAAGAAATGTGGGTATTCTCAACAGATCTTTTTAGGATATATCTGATATCTCCAGAAAGACGTTCTTGAAGGTAAGGTAAGGAAGCATAATGAGGTTTAATGGTCAAGTCTCTGGGGAACGCAGCCTCTCTCAATAGTTTGAGTTGTCTCTTATTAATAAGTTTGTTAATGAGGTTGGGGTCATACCCATTGTTGGATACTATTTGCTTTAGAATATTGAGTTCTGTTTGGTAGTTGGATTGTGATAGTGGGATTGTTTCTAGGCGGTGAATATAACTATGGAAGGCTGCATATTTATGTGACATTGGGTGGTTGGAAGATAAAGGTATGATATGGTCGGTTTGTGTAGGTTTCCTATAGATACTGAAATCGAAATGGTCGTTTAATCTGGTAATAGTAAGGTCGAGGAAATTAATAGATTGAGACGACTCTAGTTCCATGGTGAACTTTATGTTTGGGTGGATTTGATTTATTTTAGAGAGTAATAGATCAGCTGAATTCGAGTTACCTGATATGAAGACTAAACAGTCATCAACATATCGAAACCAATGGAGAATTTCAGGATTTTTCATAATGTGTGTGGATTCTAAGTGATCCATAAATATATCAGCTAGGAGAGGGGAAAGGCAACTACCCATGGCTAAGCCATCAGGTTGTCTGTAAAATTTACTATTGAAAACAAAAAAGTCTTGAGCTAGACAAGTTTGTAATAATTGAATAATTGAGTTAGTGGTAGACATAGTGATAGAATTTGCTCGTAGAAGAGAGTGGACCAGATTAATAGTTTCTTGTTTGGGGACTGAAGTAAACAAATTGCTGACATCAAATGAAAGCATTGTGATGTTGGGATGAAGATTTATTTGTTGGAGATTGTTGACTAGATGAATTGTATTTTTGACTGAAAAGCGAGGGGTGAAGTTCGTCATATTGTTAATGAGATTCAATATGAATTTTGACAGGATAGAAACTGGAGTGTTTATAAAACTAACAACGGGACGAATGGGAATTCCCTCTTTGTGTATCTTAGGTAAACCGTACAATCTGGGTGTTAATGGGTTACTAGGTATTTTATAATATGGAGCATCGTGTTCTGATAGAAATTCTGTGAAAAGTTTATTGGTGGCTTTGATTTTATTAATGAACTTTTTTGTTGGATCTTCGGGGAGTGGAGTGAAATTGTTATCGGAAAGAAATGTAGTGACCTTGTAGTTATATAACTTCTGATCTAGAATGACTAGACAATTGCCTTTGTCTGCTTTACTAATGATTAAATTATGGGATTTAATTTTGTTTTGAATAGACTTGAGGATATGGAGTTGGTCTTTCTGTTTTTTGTATGAAAATTGTGGAAAAGGAACATTGAATGAGTAATTTTGAGAAGTAGAGGGTAGGTTGATGGATGATGAGTTGTAGGATGTGTTAGATGTAGTGTTGGTAGTAGAGATATTGAAAGAAGTAGAAGTTGATGGAAAATTTTTGTTTTTGAATTTAAAGATGGTTTTGTAGCAGGAGTTTCTAATTGAAGTTTTTTGGTTTAGAGGGACTGAGAGATTCTGGATGATAACATCTAGCTCAATGGAGAGACTCTGAAGGTCCTTTTCAGAAACCTTCCTCGGAATTGAGTATTTGAGACCTAGATTCAATAGGTTGAGTTCATTTTTATCAAAAGTTACGGAGGATAGATTTTTGAGCCTGGGGTGAAATTGAAAATTAGAAAATTTAGTTTTGTTCTTGTTACTGTTATTATTTTGTGAATTAGATGCATTATTAATGAGTTTATTGAGTTTAGATTTAAGTTTACTGAATTTAATAGAGGTTGCACTGTCCATTTTGTCCTGAACATCATTCAGAAGGTTACTTAAGTTGTCAAAACCTATGGATTCAAGTAAAAAGTCATATGTTACCTTAAGTTTACAGTTTAAAAAGTTAAGTTTTCCATAATGGTTGCAAATCTCCTTCTTTAGGATTTTTAGTTGAAAGGTGTTCCTTAAGGTGGCTGGAACATTTCCTGGTGTTTTAATTCTACAAAAGGTTGGGAAAACTTTGTAGTTGATACATTGTGAGATGAACCATATATCCAACTTGAGAGTACATCTTTTAGTGGCTAAGCGCATGTATTGAAGAGCCAAGTTGACCATACCGTCAATTAACAAAATCCACAAGGAAAATAATTCCTGCAGCTGGCTGTATACCACGTATAACAAAAAGAGGTTAGTCTTTGTATGTGGGTATATTTTATTTTATAAAAACCCTTAAAAGGGCAACATTAAAAGCACGAACGTTTTCGGAACAACTGTTCCATCATCAGGTTAAAATACCTAAAATAAGTATAAACCATTTAATTACAGCAAACGTGGTTTAAAATTTTGACTAAGGTTAAAAAAAAAGCAAAATGGTTATACTTACAGGTTACCATGCCTGAGCCACCATGGTAACCTTTACCCAAATATTTTGGTGGCTCAGGCATGGTAACCTGTAAGTATAACCATTTTGCTTTTTTTTTAACCTTAGTCAAAATTTTAAACCACGTTTGCTGTAATTAAATGGTTTATACTTATTTTAGGTATTTTAACCTGATGATGGAACAGTTGTTCCGAAAACGTTCGTGCTTTTAATGTTGCCCTTTTAAGGGTTTTTATAAAATAAAATATACCCACATACAAAGACTAACCTCTTTTTGTTATACGTGGTATACAGCCAGCTGCAGGAATTATTTTCCTTGTGGATTTTGTTAATTGACGGTATGGTCAACTTGGCTCTTCAATACATGCGCTTAGCCACTAAAAGATGTACTCTCAAGTTGGATATATGGTTCATCTCACAATGTATCAACTACAAAGTTTTCCCAACCTTTTGTAGAATTAAAACACCAGGAAATGTTCCAGCCACCTTAAGGAACACCTTTCAACTAAAAATCCTAAAGAAGGAGATTTGCAACCATTATGGAAAACTTAACTTTTTAAACTGTAAACTTAAGGTAACATATGACTTTTTACTTGAATCCATAGGTTTTGACAACTTAAGTAACCTTCTGAATGATGTTCAGGACAAAATGGACAGTGTAACCTCTATTAAATTCAGTAAACTTAAATCTAAACTCAATAAACTCATTAATAATGCATCTAATTCACAAAATAATAACAGTAACAAGAACAAAACTAAATTTTCTAATTTTCAATTTCACCCCAGGCTCAAAAATCTATCCTCCGTAACTTTTGATAAAAATGAACTCAACCTATTGAATCTAGGTCTCAAATACTCAATTCCGAGGAAGGTTTCTGAAAAGGGCCTTCAGAGTCTCTCCATTGAGCTAGATGTTATCATCCAGAATCTCTCAGTCCCTCTAAACCAAAAAACTTCAATTAGAAACTCCTGCTACAAAACCATCTTTAAATTCAAAAACAAAAATTTTCCATCAACTTCTACTTCTTTCAATATCTCTACTACCAACACTACATCTAACACATCCTACAACTCATCATCCATCAACCTACCCTCTACTTCTCAAAATTACTCATTCAATGTTCCTTTTCCACAATTTTCATACAAAAAACAGAAAGACCAACTCCATATCCTCAAGTCTATTCAAAACAAAATTAAATCCCATAATTTAATCATTAGTAAAGCAGACAAAGGCAATTGTCTAGTCATTCTAGATCAGAAGTTATATAACGACAAGGTCACTACATTTCTTTCCGATAACAATTTCACTCCACTCCCCGAAGATCCAACAAAAAAGTTCATTAATAAAATCAAAGCCACCAATAAACTTTTCACAGAATTTCTGTCAGAACACGATGCTCCCTATTATAAAATACCTAGTAACCCATTAACACCCAGATTGTACGGTTTACCTAAGATACACAAAGAGGGAATTCCCATTCGTCCCGTTGTTAGTTTTATAAACACTCCAGTTTCTATCCTGTCAAAATTCATATTGAATCTCATTAACAATATGACGAACTTCACCCCTCGCTTTTCAGTCAAAAATACAATTCATCTAGTCAACAATCTCCAACAAATAAATCTTCATCCAAACATCACAATGCTTTCATTTGATGTCAGCAATTTGTTTACTTCAGTCCCCAAACAAGAAACTATTAATCTGGTCCACTCTCTTCTACGAGCAAATTCTATCACTATGTCTACCACTAACTCAATTATTCAATTATTACAAACTTGTCTAGCTCAAGACTTTTTTGTTTTCAATAGTAAATTTTACAGACAACCTGATGGCTTAGCCATGGGTAGTTGCCTTTCCCCTCTCCTAGCTGATATATTTATGGATCACTTAGAATCCACACACATTATGAAAAATCCTGAAATTCTCCATTGGTTTCGATATGTTGATGACTGTTTAGTCTTCATATCAGGTAACTCGAATTCAGCTGATCTATTACTCTCTAAAATAAATCAAATCCACCCAAACATAAAGTTCACCATGGAACTAGAGTCGTCTCAATCTATTAATTTCCTCGACCTTACTATTACCAGATTAAACGACCATTTCGATTTCAGTATCTATAGGAAACCTACACAAACCGACCATATCATACCTTTATCTTCCAACCACCCAATGTCACATAAATATGCAGCCTTCCATAGTTATATTCACCGCCTAGAAACAATCCCACTATCACAATCCAACTACCAAACAGAACTCAATATTCTAAAGCAAATAGCATCCAACAATGGGTATGACCCCAACCTCTTTAACAAACTTATTAATAAGAGACAACTCAAACTATTGAGAGAGGCTGCGTTCCCCAGAGACTTGACCATTAAACCTCATTATGCTTCCTTACCTTACCTTCAAGAACGTCTTTCTGGAGATATCAGATATATCCTAAAAAGATCTGTTGAGAATACCCACATTTCTTTTAAAGTCCTGAACAATCTAGGACAATGTTTAACCAATTCAAAAGATTGCATCAACTACATGGATCGTAGTGGTGTTTACAAATTACAGTGCTCTGATTGTGATGCTACATATATAGGTAGAACCTGTAGATCACTAACTTCCCGTTCCTTAGAACACACTAAAAAAGAGAACACTTCCACCTTCTCACAACATCTTGCACAACATAAACATACCCTCAACATACCAGAAGACGTCTCTTTTTTACATAATATACCCCAAAAAAATTTTCTAAAATTAGATCTATATGAAGACTTGGAAATAGTCAAAGAAAAGCAAAGAAGCCCCAACTGCGTTAATCGCCATGTATCTTTCAACCGTGACTTTCAACCCTTACACCGACAACTCTTCTCATAACCCACACTTCTCAAATTTACCCCATCTTCTTTATCTGACCTTCCTCTATAAACGTCAACACCTTAATCCTTCTCAACAATTGTTGCTTTTAAAACAACCATTCTCTCTACACTACTGTCACAACACTCCCTCCAAAAGAATTTTTTCAGCCCCCTATTGTTAACATCATATCTATTATACCTCACTATTTCATTATTTTACAATCTCCACGTTTACATCATATTCCTGTCCATTCTTTTTTCTTTTGCTATTTCTCTGTCCTTTCATATATCTACCATCCACTCATTAGTTCTAAACTCAGTAACCATTTAAACACAATCCAGCAATTCATCAGAATTCACTTTCTCCCACTTTGCCAAAACCCTTAATCAACCATTGCTCCCCCCTCTCTTAGTCAACAACTTAGTACATCATACTCACAAATAAAATTTCAGGCTTTTATGTACCGAATTTAATATAATCAAAATATATTTTGTTCAGGGTGCTAGATGCTTTAAGCATGAAGGACCTCTTTCATCTCTAATTTTGTTGATTAACTCATTTATTTTCCTTTATCCCACTCTCCTTTATTCTTTAGTTATTTCATTTACTTTTATTCCTGCCAAGTCTCTGAGGATCTCAGCCTTTTCAATTTTTTAAATTTAATCACATATATTATAACTTTAATTCCTTCAGCCGGAAGATTTTTAATCCCATTTCTCAATCTATTGGACTCACTTATATTAAATTTTTTACGATACGAGCAGTATTAAACTATTTCATTTAAATACGAAGTCTTACATTAGCTACAAATATATACTATTTATTTTTTCCTTGTCCTAGATGTAAGCAACATAAAAGGACATTTCCATATATTTAAGCTAATTCGTCACAAATTACACTTTTTAGACCACACTCCATACGATAAAGAGTAACATAAGCTGCCTAATGCATACGTCATTCTCTTAAACATGACCTTCAACAACACCAGTAATTTACATCTTTTATATCCAATATTAAATAATTATAGAAAAATTTTTAAATCCCAACACCTGGATTGCTGTTATCATTTTAACATCATCAAAGTTTTTTAATCTTTTGGCTGTAGTAATACTATGTTTAACTAATATTGTTTCATGGTACATTGACATTTTGTTTTTGACACCGTTCATGGGTATCTTCTTATCAATCAGTTACCAGCTGAAGTCCGTTTGAAGAGGTTTACTCTCCGGACACTGGAACTCACTTAAGCATGGGTGTATGTTACCTGAAGTAAAATTTAATTAAAATATTAAACATCATATAATATTATTAACATCATGTACAATCTTTGGTAACACATTACATTTTAAAGGGTTTTTACCCAAATATTTTGGTGGCTCAATCATGGTAACCTGTAAGTATAACCATTTTGCTTTTTTTTTAACCTTAGTCAAAATTTTAAACCACGTTTGCTGTAATTAAATGGTTTATACTTATTTTAGGTATTTTAACCTGATGATGGAACAGTTGTTCCGAAAACGTTCGTGCTTTTAATGTTGCCCTTTTAAGGGTTTTTATAAAATAAAATATACCCACATACAAAGACTAACCTCTTTTTGTTATACGTGGTATACAGCCAGCTGCAGGAATTATTTTCCTTGTGGATTTTGTAGAATTTTTACACCAAGGTGTAACAAAAATAATTTATCAATGTTTTGTATTTTGAGAACGATTTCCGAAGTGGAAATTGCAACGTCAAAAATAAATTTAATTTTAAAATAAAATTGTGGCTCATTCCCAATAAATATAGTAAATTGGGTCCTTCACACATCTACATTTCGGTTTTTCTATTAATATATAAAGTTTTGTAATTTTTATTTGCAATTATTTGATGAAAAGGGTCAAAGTGACCCCATGCGTCTACTTACGGGTGGCGTTTTATTTTATTAAAGCTTTGTACTCTAAAATATCACTACAGGATCACGACGTTCATAACGTAGTTGATCAAACTCGCATTAATTTTTACATACATTTAAAATTAGGAGAAAAATTTTGTTTCTTTCACTTATTTTTTAAATAAAATACTCTGCTTATGACTTATATACATGTTTTTTGATATCAAATTAAAATAATTCATTATAATTTTTTTACACAGTGAAGAATACAGTGGAACTTTCATATTACGGCCTCGGTAGATACGTCATCTCGGTTGTAACGGGAATTTTTAATTGGTCCGGCCAAAAACTATTCGATAAAATTATTAACAACCCGGTTTTATCGGCTAAAAATAACGTACGCCTCGTCTATACCGTCGTAAAATTTTACAGTATGTTGTCATTTTTTTATTTTATGAAGAATAAACTGCAATGCGTTTCCTTCCAAGGCATTGTTCCTTCCAAGAATGTGAGAAAACTCTATTATCCCTTCTGTATACAGTTATGTGACCTCGACAGTTCTATGATTTCTCATTTACCAGTGACATCCAAACAGTCAAATTTTCTGTTTCAGAACAGTCAGTTTAAGAAATTTCCGCTACCATAAAATTGTGTTCGGCTCGTTTTGTTTTTAGATTTTAATTTAATAATTAACTTTTTATTTTTAATATGGCAAGTTGTAGTACTAAAAGGAAGGCTTTGCCTATTAAAGATAAAGTGCGTGTTATAAGAGCATTTGAAAGTGGTCGAAAAATTGCTGATGTATGTCGGCAATTTGGACTTGTTAATTCGACTGTCGGCTCAATTATAAAAAACAAGGACAAAATTTTAAAAGCCTTTATGGGAAGGGAGAAAATGTTAAAAATATTAGGAAGTGCATTTGTGATGATGTGTCGCAGTTCTGATATTCCTGTGTCCCGGCCACTTTTAAAGGAGAAAGCTACAGAGTTCGGAAAACTGTTTGTTGAAGATTTCACATGCTCTAAAAGCTGTCTAGATCGGTTTAAAGCCCGGCACTCAATTTTCTTCGCGAAAATTGTTGGAAAGGCAAAATGTGTGGACGAGAACGTGACAGGTGATTGGTTACAAAACACATGGCCACAACTAAGGCAACCATGCAAGAATGAAGATATCTTCAATGGCGATGAAACTGGGGTCTTTTACAAATTAACGCCAGACAAAACTTTAAATTTCAATAATCAAAAATGCGTCTGTGGAAAGCTTTCAAAACAAAGAGTCACGGCTTTTGTTTGTGCAAACATGGCAGGTACAGAGAAAAGAAATCTTTTGGTTATTGGGAAAAGTTTACATCCCAGTTGTTTCAAAAACATAAAAACACAGCCTGTAAACTACACAGCCAATAAAAAGGCGTGACTTCTGCTATTTTTGAAGAAGAATTGAGAAAGTGGGACAAGGAACTCTGTAAAAAAGAAAAATTCTTCTCTTAGTTGAAAGTGTGCACCCCAAGCTTAATTTAACCAATATCAACCTAGTTTTCTTACCAGCAACTGCACGAGTGTCTTGCAGCCTATGGACCAAGGAGTCATAAGAAGTTTAATGTGCCATTATCGGAAACAGCTTTTGAAAAGGATGATTTTTTGTATGGACATTGAGGAACCCGTGAATATTACCATACTTGATGCAGTTCAGTTTTTAGACAATGCGTGGAGTGCGATACGTCAGTGACAATTTGTAAGTGCTTTCGTCAAGCTAAATTGTCTGTAGTTTCTCCCAATGTTCAGGATGTTGACGAGGATGACGAAATGCCTTGTCAGAGTAGATATAAAAATTTAATGTAAACCAGAGACATTTTGGAACTGATCTTCAAATGTCGAAATGGACGTTGATGAAAATAATGAAGAAAAAGAAGAAGACAGCGCTGATTGTCCTAAAATTCAAGAAGCAATGAGAGCTGCTGAGAAAATTTCCAGGTTTTACCAGTTCATGGAGGCATCCACAACTACCCAAGAAGCAGCTCAGATTATTAAGGACATTACAGAAAAAAACTTTACTTTTCGGAAAGGGTTTGCAGAAGAAAATAACTGACTTTTTCAGCATTAGAGAACTTTTTCATGTAAAATGTGTAAGTTTCATATATATGATATGGTTTATTTCTTAATTTTTTTATCCTAAATGCAACTGTAATAATAAATTATGCCGCAATAAACTTTGCCTCGTTAAAATTTCATTTTTTTTTACCTGTTTTATAACGTCACTTTGTTATAGCGTCATTTTTTTACTGCACCCTTCAATGACGCTATAACCAAGTTCCACTGTATGATGATATAAGGTTAAAAATGCGAGGTACCAAACATAAAGTAAAATAGAGTTAGCGTGCAAAAACTGACACTTCAAACCAGTAGCGTTGCTCGCTAGCTGTCTTTTACTTAATCTTTGATACCTCGCGTTTTTATCAGCTAACAACCTTAATTTGCTAACATTTTTTCTCAGGTAAATCGACAAAAATTAGTTTTAATGTGATATATCAAAGCCATTACAGGATCAAAAAAATGAGCAGCGTATTTTATTTAAAAAATAAATGAACGAAATAAATTTTTTGTTCAAAAATGAATTATTATTAACTGAAATAAAAATATTTGCGGCCACTTTTTTCAATGTATTTTTCTAATTTTAAATGTACAGATGGTTCCTAAAAAACTGATACGACTTTTAAAGTGTATTTTGTAGAAAATTGAGCAGTGTATTTTGAAGGATAAATACTTATTATTTACATACTGTCACTGTCTCTGCCAAATCTTAAAATTTGTTAGATAACTTATTTTGTTCAACCTCAAAAAATGGCTCCACATGCTAGCAAAGAACTAAAAGCAAGAATTGTAACGAAATTAGAAGATGGTTTGTCACTATCTGTCGTAGCGAACTATTTTAACGTAAACAGAACAACAGTGTTTGATATTATTAAAATATGGGGAGAAAGAGAAACTCTCGAAAGAAAGCAAAGTTCTGGAAGATCAACAATATCTACTGCTCAAGAAGATCGTACGCTTTTGGAGAGATTAGAAGATTATCCTTTTAAAGATGCGAAAATTGCAAGAATTATGTCACAGTTTCCGCGAAGAAAGACAACAACTTGGCACAGAATTAAAGCATCGCGTCTTAGGAACCGATATGCAGCGAAAAAACAAGCTTACACCACAACCCACTCAGAAGCAATCAAGACATATTTGCTTTAAACCATCAGCTCCAAAATCTAGCAGGATCTATCTATCTATCTCTCAAAAGAGCATCAGCTTTTTGAGACAGATAATATTTACAGATGAAAAAATTGTTCAATTTTCTAAAAAGGCAAAATTGAGGTGTATAGACCAGATAATAATAGATTTAATACTCTATATGTTGATAGATATCGAGCAGCTGGTCATATTAGCGCCAATGTATGGGGATGGATTTCATCTAGAGGAATGGGAATGGTATGGCGTATTGATGCCAGGTTTGTTGGGCAGAGTTATCTGAATATTCGAGAAAACTACGGTTACAGTCCAGATTTAAACTCAATCGAGAATGTGTAGGGGTTATTATAAAACGGTTGTATCAGCGTAATTTTATACCTTTGAAAAGCTGTGGCACGGTATACAACAGGTTTGGGAAGAGCTCTCTGAAGAAGACAATTTCATAGTTTCTTTCACGCCGATGAATCGAAGACTACAAGCTGTTATTGATGCTGATGGATATATTACAAAATATTAATTTTATTTTTACATACCTAAATTTAGTATAGTTTTGATCTTCCAGACCCTCGCTTTCTTTCGAGAGTTTCTTGTTCCCTCCATTTTTTATTAATAGAAAAATTGTGGTTCTGCTTATGTTAAAATATTTTGCTGCCTCTGATAGTGCCCAGTTGTCTTTTAATTTGGTTACAATTCTTGCTTTAATATATTTTTGAGTTAAGTCGTTTGTTTTATTCCTTAATAATAATAAAAATAACAACAACCCTATTTTATGTAAAAACTATCATTTATATACTCTTTATAAAATGCAGGAATTCAAAATAATATCAAAATTTAGACTATAATAATTATTACAATTTATGAATTAACATATGTAATAAATTGTTGTTTATTTGTTTGTTTATTTTACTATTTGTCTGTCATAATAAATATAATGTAATGTCAGACCAATCAAATAGACTGCTCAAAATTATCAAATCTTACTAAGAGTCGTATCAGTTTTTTTAGGAACCAGCCGTATATAAAAATGTGAGTTTGATTAAATACGTTATGAACGTAGTGATCCTGCAGTGGGATCTTGAAATATTACATAAATCATTTTATAAATTATAATATGTGCATAGATTTAAAATATTTTATAAGGATTTTTGTTGTAGATTTCTATTATTTTTAATTTGTCTGGGTTTACTTATTATTATTATTTCTAAAAGTACAGTTCCTGGCCAAATTAATATGACCGCATATCAATATTTTAAAAAGGAACTATTCCACTATTTTAACTTCATTTTTTTATATAAAATACATTAATTGTAATATGTTTAAAAAAAAAGTAAAATATTGGATCAATTTACATCTTTATATTTTTTAAATATTTTGTTGAGCCCCCTTAGCTTTACACTTCTTGGCATACTTTGAATGCAGTTAAAGGCACTTGGCTTCAATTTGTCGTTGTCTCTGTTTCAGCTGCTCTAAGAGCTTCGCAGAATGAGTTTCCAGCTGAATTTTTAATTTGGTCGGATCATTTAGTTGTTGATCGTCCTCTTGATCTTCTCCCCGGAACGTTTCAAGAAACAATTAATCTCTTTAAATTATCGTCACCTCTGCGAATCACGGGACCAAAAAATTGCAGAATACGTTGCAGACATATTGTGAACAGCCTTTTTTTAATCTAGAGTTGGTTTAGAATGAAAACGTTTGTCCTATGAACTGTCCAACTTATGCGCAACATTCTTCCCCAGCACCACATCTCAAGATATAGATCTGTGTTTCCAAACTTTAGTTAGGCGACTCATCGCATTTTTTGCCATACCAACACTTCTCCGAACTTCTACTTCACAGATACCATCGTTAGTTATACTAGACCCGAGATAGACAAAACTGTCCACTAATTCCTGTAACATTTTAGTCAGTTGAATAGTGTGGCATCTGTCGACCACCATAATTTTTGTCTTAGCTTTATTGATTTTCAGACCAACTTTATTGTTTTCGTACTCAACTCTTCGCAGGAGATTAAACATTTCTTGCTCATTTGCTGCTATAAGTGTAGTGTCATCAGCAAATCTTAAATTGGAGATTTTCCTACCAGCCACTGTTACTCCACCGGCCTGTTCATCTAAAGCCATCCTCTTGACATGTTCACCATAAATGTTGAATAAGTCAAGTGACAACACGCATCCTTTTCTAACACCTCCCTCGGTCTTGAATTGGTTTGAGAACTTCTGATCTAGTCGTACTGTTGGATTGGTATAGATTTTTAATAAGTGTCGCTAGGTGCATTGGTGTGCCCTTTTTTATTAAGATGGGCCATAGATTTATCCAGCTTACACATACTTTTACAAACCCCGCTTGTTCCTGAGGTATTTGGTAATGTAGATAGGTTTTTAATCTGTTTTTGATGATATGCAACAAGATTTTACCAGCACGTGTTATTAGTGACAATGTGCGTTAGTTTTCACATCTGGTAGTAGTTCCTTTTTTCTGTAGCGGGATATAAATTGAGGTACACTAATCAGATGGCTATTTTCCTGAATTCCAAATAGCGACACAGATAGAATGGATAATATGTAATCTTTTGTAACCTAGTAACTGTAGTATTTCACCTGGTATTGAATCAGTGCCTGGGGATTTATTTCTCTTTAGCGATTCAATTGCATCTTTGACTTCAGCGAGTAAGACAGTAGGTTCTCTAGGGTAGTCAGAGGGCCTCATTATTTTTATACAGCTCGCCACAGTAGTTTCGCCATGTTTCCAATATTTCATCAGTATCGGTGATTACCTTCCTTATCTATTACAGACCACGTTTGAGATTTAAATTCTCTGGTTTAATTTATCTTCTGAAATAAATCCCTCGGTTCATTTCGACAGCCATGTTCCTCTATCTCTCTGCATATTTGAGAGATGTAATCAGATTTGTCTTTGTGGCACTGTTTTCTTATTTCTTTCGATAACGCTCTGTATTCATCGTTTGTTCCGTATCTAGTTTTATGTTTTTCGTTTTTTATGTCGTTGTGGTTCCAATGATATAATAGTTTTTTAATTAGAACAATCTAGTTGGTGACTTTTTCACTGAAAATTTCTCGTTTTAGAAACTCTTAAACATATGCTGTGGGATTAAGATCGGAAGAATTTTCTGGCCAGTTCAAGAGAGATTTTTCACTGATTTAGCAGTATGATAGGGTGTTCCATTTTTCATAATGATGTATTCATCATCAGGAAACCATTCATACACTTAAATTATCAGTCTTTTCTTCAATGTTGATATGTGTTGATCTTGTCGCATCACCCCCTTAAGAATTTGAATTCTGCCAAGTTCCTTACCTCTAATGATAGACCGTACTATTATTTTTGTTGGATGTTTTACAGTTTTTTACACATTAAGGTAAATATTATTCTTCAGGGCTTTCTTTAAAATACTGAACTTTATTGGTTAGGGGGCAAAAAGGATCTTTACTGAAAAATTTCAACTCAAAGTTTGTATAAATCGTGACGTAACATGATTTTGGTATGAAAAATACTATATAAGTGCGAAAATTCCTTGTCTTTGTTCAGTTATTGTCCTATAAATGGTTGCAGAAGATAACTTGTCTTGATACTATAAGCCATTACAGCATAAATTATCTGATTTTTGACAGATGTAAAAATTAATTAAAAAAGCAAAGTTTCTTTATCATCTGAGATAATTAAATCCTGCATTTTACATTAAAGAATTTTTTTCTAAAAAAATTCTCGACGTACGTTATAAGCAAGGAAAAATAGAATATTTATATACATCTACACTTGCTTGTTAAGACATACTCATGCTTTAAAAAAAGGTTGATTCAGACCAACAACAGTCACGTCACAGTCAGAGACGGTACAGGCAAAATTGCTTCTGAGGTTTTCCAATGAGGCAATTCCCACGCACGTCCACGATATAGTCACTGTACTGTCAAAATCACTGCCCGTCCGGTCACTACGACAGCGATCAAGACTGTGACTTAATCTTGACTGGACCGGACTGGCAGGTTAGTGTGAATAGGACACAGTCAGTCAGCCACCTGTTTTCAGTTGTTGTATCATATTTTCATCGCTTTTGTTAACAATGGATGACGAAAAATTAATTGAGTGCTTTCGTGAAGAAAGATTACTGTAAAATTAAAAACATGGAAGGAAATATTAATATGAATTGTTGAATGGTACTCTAAACTTTCCATCCAGAACGAAGTACTTATTTACAAACATATATTGAAACCGGTGTGAATCTGTGGCCTACAATTATGGAGTTGTACAAATAAAAGCAATTATAGAAATTTAGAAACGCTCCAGAACCGAATACTAAGGAATATTGAAAGTGCTCCTTGGTATGTTCGGAATGACGATTTACGTAGAGACCTTAAAGTCGAATCTATTCCAAATGAAATTAAGAAAGTTGCCAGAAGACATGAAGAGAGGCTCCATAAGCATCCCAACCATAAAGTACTTGTTTTGACTTGACTGTGATCTGATCTTCCCGTGACTGTTGGTCTGAATCAACCTTAACCAATCAAAATTTTGTCGAAACGTTTTTTCTCTAAATAATATTTTCAACATTGTATTTTACTTTGTGTTTCTATAGATTATTTAAATTACAGCTCCAAAGCCTTTAATAAAACGACCAAGAGGAAGACCAAGGCTACATCCAAATGGTAAGTAAGTTTGGAGGTGGTTGTAGCTATTTTGCTGTGGTTTTTTATTTGCACTTTTATCTTGGGATTTATCCAACATTGGCTTGCATTCACTGTTGTTATAGAAATATATGTAGATGTATGTATTGCTAGATTAGACTGTTCATTTCTGCCTTTTCCTTCCTAATCCTTTGTTTCTTTTAGTTTTAGTCTTTTTTTCTGTTGTCTCTCTGTGATTTAAATTTGATTTTAATTTTGAATAATAACAGTATAGTCCATTCGGGAGCTGTCCAAGAATATAAGAATTTTATATAAATTTACGCAGCTTAGATTTTTATAGAAATAGATCTATATAGTCTATGTAAGCTCACTTATAAATTTAATTTAATTGTGCACCAGCTGAAAAAGTTATAGAAATTTCGGGGTAAATTTTATAACGAATAACTCGGATCATCAAAAAAATGTTTAGCTAGTCTTACTCCTTACTAACATCTCCCAAAATGTCCGTAAAGTAATCCAAAAGTAAACATGTGGATCATCTAACATCCTAATTTTTGAAACTTCTTCAACATGTTAAAATATAAACATATTCTGGGGATTTTTTATTTCTAAAGAACTTTGTAACGACTTTCTTAATTATGTGTACCCATACTTCCTTCTCTTTTAAGTCTTTTTGAATTCCAATGTCAAGCAGCATTTTTCTAATGCCAAAAAGATACCGTATTGGATAAACATCAGATTGGATAGCTGTACTAGAACCCCAAAAAGAAAGGCCATGTCGAAGATGAGACTCGAACAAAGAAAAGTATGTTATTTTCGAAGATGCTAAATTGATTTTCTTCGAAACAGATCTTATTGTTAAACATAGCAGGCTGAGGCTAGTTTTTTGCTTAAAAAATCGATATGAAGAGACCATTTAAAGTTTCTGTCTACAAAAATACCAAGAAATTTTACAGAATCAAAGATACTGATCTGGCTGTTATTACGAAGCAAAGATTGAAGAGCTCCTTTATAGAATAATGCTACTGTCTTATCCACGTTAAAAGAGAGTAGATTAAAGCCGGACCGGGTTTTTATTTTAAGTAGATCAGAAGTTATAATTGCATTAAGAGTTGCAATATTAGAGTTCCTCCAGGTAATACTGATATTATCAGTAAAAAGAAAAATTATTCCATCGATTTTTAAGTTAGTGATGCCATTTATAAAGATAATGAAAAGTAGAGGACCCAATACTGAACCTTGTGGTACTCCACATACAATGCTTTTGTGACTAAAGTCAGTATCATTTGCTCTAACTAGTTGTTTCCTATTCCTCGAGTAAGATTGGAAACAATTCAATGGACCAAGTTTCCCTTGCAACATTTTTAGAGCTTCCCAGGCGATTCTCATAGTACATTTTTTTTAGCATTTTTGATAAGTTTTAGATAGGTTCCTCTGTACTTATATATTTCAGTGACAAAGACATTGGTACTAAATTTCTTTATGTACAGTAGTAAACGCATATTCTTGGCCTTACTGAAAATACAGACAAGCTTATCTAAAAAATTACTGAAATTATAGTCCACGTCCACAGAGGGAAAGTGCCACCCAGAAGTCAAGCACAAATTTTGGAATTTACGAAAGTTCTGAGCGGAAAAAATCCTACCTAAACATTGGGTTTTTGAGGATTGTTTGTTAAGAGTGCTTAACTTGGTATGTACTGTTTCATGGTCATAGAGTCTTGAATTAATAATTGTAGAACGTATATCAAGGGGTGAGAAATCTATACAATGACAATATAATCAATTATGGTAGATGTTGTTTTAGTAATTCCTGTAGGAGAATTGCATTGCGTGCATTGTGAAACCATACGATTCAAATATATTGACCAAGGATAATTAGGTAGCACAAGCAACAACGTAATTAATATTCAAGTCACCGCATAGAACCTTTCTACTTTTATTGGGCAGGTTCTAACAAATTTAACAGGTTCTGAAAAAATAGTTCCGTGGAAGAATCAGGTGATCTATAAATGCAAAGAATATATAGATTAAGATTCTTGTTATAAACCAATGAAAACTCAAAAAAGGATTCATTCAACAGAAAGTCATATTTTGTTATAGGAGAGAAATCATTATTTGTAGAATGAATTAGGGTGCCACCATGAGCTGAACTTGGACGACCATATCTAGCAATTGTGGTATATTTTTCTACAAAAAAAGGCTCGTTAACTAAGCCAGTACTCGGTAACCGCAACTATCGAGAGAAATCCTAATTCCTCTAGAAACAAAAATAATTCATCTGTTTTATATCTTATAGAACGAATATTAATCAGAACCATGCTTAAGTTGTCATCACTATAATAATTTGAGGTTTGTAGTCCCACAGGACACGTCATATTATTTAAAAATTTCGTTTTGGGGAGACAACGGAATTTCGTTTTGGGGAGACAACGGAATAGCAGTGTCGGTGACTTTCCATTGATTTTTGTAGGTGAATAATTTTTTCCGAAGTGAGAAAGGACTTAAAAGCAGCAA
Organism: Diabrotica undecimpunctata; assembly: GCF_040954645.1. NCBI lineage: Eukaryota > Metazoa > Arthropoda > Insecta > Coleoptera > Chrysomelidae > Diabrotica > Diabrotica undecimpunctata. The sequence continues at coordinate 96,864,047 of NC_092809.1, forward strand.
GATCAGCTTCCACCTCAGTTGGGCCAATCCCATAGGCGTTCAATTCTAGAAGGAATCCTTTAGTTTAACTTCTGAATCCTTTATAAACCGTTTTCTGAAGTCACTTTATATATACAGTTCGTAAGAACACGTTTTTTGAATCTACAAAGTTTTTGCGTAGAATGTTCCTCCTCGTTAGGTTTTAAAGACTCCCTCACAGGTCAGTTTTTTCTGCACTAATGCAGGAAGAAAAGAAGAAATAGGGAGAACGAAGAAATCGTGGCTCAGGAATATAAGAAACTGAATCAGAACTAAAGGAAACGGAAATAGTAAAAACGAAGAAATCATTTTCTCACGAATATAAGCAACTGAATCACAACTAAAGGAAACACTCTTTTATACACCAAGCCCATAATAGACAAGACTTTACTATACTGGTCACACTAGATGTGGTACGTAAGAGGAGGAGGAAATATCACTTTGATCATGTGTTCATATGGATTGTCATAGTAAGATAGGAGCTTGTGACTGTACGTACTGTTGGGCATTTTTCTCTTACAAAACAGATCTTTCTAGTCACCATTAAAAGCTTGCATATTGCATATATTGGTATTTCCCATTCTATACCATGTTTTTCTTTAAATACATTTCCATCAATAGGTATTCACCGTTTAGTTTCATTCAGTATAACTAACAAAAGGATACAGCATAACTAACTTATTTTTTTAGACAAAACTTGATCAAACTTTATCAAAAGCTCAAAACTTTGATTTATTAATGATGGTAATATGGAATATTTAAATAAATAGAGAGACCGAGACTATTTATGTTAGTTTTGGCTTTTATTTAACAAACATTACTTAATGTTGTAAAATATTTTGGAAACTTTAGACATTAAATTTCTAAAATATTCTAAAACTAGAGCTGAAAACAAAGGTAATAACACATGTTCCTTTATTAAAAACACTAACACTGAGTAAAATTTATACAATATTACTCACATCAAACGGTTTGCTGTATTTTTTATAGTCCATGGAATTGTCCCATTTTTAGCCTTTTTTGTCCCCTTAGCGTGCATTTTTTATATGACGCAATTTTTTTTTTTTTTGGTGTGCAGGTGGTAAGTCTAAGCTTGAGTTCAAGTTTGAGGGTCGCCATACTTGTCCCCACTGACTCCATCTTGGAAAAAGAAGTGCAAAGGGTTTTTGCGCCGTATCCCATAAACTAGCAGCTCTACAGAAAGTTGTATCAGACATTACATCAAACAGACGAATTAAATTATCTACAACTTTATTTCTATTACTTTTACTGTTTATTATTTTAAACTAAGGCCTAAGCAACGCATTGGCCTTGAGCCGAGGTTAAAATTATCAGTGTTGCCAAAAAAAAATCTTGAGTCTTGTTATGCGTGATCACGCTAGGCGCTATTTGGTTAAGGTTATACTCCCCCCACCCAAAAAACATCGAAAAAATAAACTTGCACGCTAAGGCCTGAAAATGTAACATTTCAATGGACTATCATGTAGCTTATCCAAACAATGTTTTGAGATTGAAAATCATTCTGACGTTTACAGGTATTTGATTATTTTGATAAGTTCCGCAGCTTAATTGATAATGTTTTTGAGAGAGTTTTTTACTTTAGTTTGGGTGCTCAGTGGGCATCATTAACGATGAGTAAAAAGGTTTTAAAACTAAAGAAAGGCTTTTTATGAATTGTTTATATTAAATTATTAAACGAGCTGGAAGTATTCTCAAAAATGTCATAGCTACTTAAAAACTAGTTCCAGCAGTTTTGTGGAACACTGTATTTTCTAATTTCTTTTTATTTTTTGTCGCTTATTACTTTATTTTGTGTTCATTTAATTTTATTAAGTATTTTCGACTGTATGACGAATGTACACTCAGATGCAAAAAAACGCAGCGGAGAAAATTTTGGTTAAATTCAAATTATTTCAGTTTTTTATTTTTAGCCCTATTTTGATGATTTTTTTAGCACACTGTGTAAAAAATTATAAATTTTAATTAAGTATAGTGAGTTTGTTAATACAGTTTTGTATTTGACTTATTATACAAGGTTAATCGAAAGGAGGTTTTTTATCCTAACTTTAAAGCATGCTGTGGAATAATTCTGTAAGAGGATTTTCGTAAAACCTTGTTTTTCGGTTGCAACCATGTCTACTAAGTATTATGTTTTTTGTTTCATGGGAAAATATGGATTGGTTCATTTTTAGGAGCGAAATGACTTTGCCTCCCACAATTTACGACTTTTCCTATTATTACCATTTTCTTTTGTATTAATTTGTAATACGACGATGGGGGCTTTAGTGACTGATATCGAATTAAATGTTTAACCTAAGTACACAAATTCGAAAAACTACTAAAAAATAACTTAATACTTTGTATTGCCTTCCCTAGCCTCTATAAGTGCCTGTACACGTCGGCTCATGCTGTCTATGAGCTGGATGTTTTGCCATTCCTCTTCTAGAGCCAAGCGAAGTTCGTTAATTGAGGCTGGTGCGACTTCGCGACCTCTAATATTTCTACCAAGCATGTCCCAAACGTGCTCTATTATGTTCAGATCTGGCGAACACGCTGGCCAGTTCATTTTATTAATACCAACTTTCTCTAAATAATGCGTGACACACATTGCAGAGTGGGGTCACGCATTTTCTTACATTAATGGAGAATAATCGCCGATATATTGAGAAAAGGGTACTACGTGATTCGCTAAAATGTCTTCAATATACCGGTGTGCAGTATATGCCTCGCCTATATAACGAACCCTCAACAAATACCAATTCAGTGTGCCCCTCTCGGGATATACCTGCCCATACCATCACTTAACCCCCTCCATGGCTAACGCGGGGACTGAAAGCGCACTCCACCAATCTCTCTCCAGTTCGACGCCATACTAGTTCTCTCCCATCTGATGAGTGAAGACAGTATCTCGACTCATCAGTAAAAGGAACATTACTTCATTGTCCTAAATTCCAATGTAAATGTTCCCTGGAAAATTGTAGTCTAGCCACTCTGTGCCGTGGAAGTAATTTGGGCCCAGTTGCTGGTCTGCAACTTTGCAAACCAAATTCATGTAATCTTTGACGAACTGTAAATACACTTAAATTATTGCCTCGAACCTCTTGAAGCTGATTTCTTGTTTGCACCGCTGTTAAATGACGATCCCGCAAAGCGTTGACTCGTATAAAACGATCATCTAAAGCGGTAGTTTTGCGCTTCCTGCCACTTCCCGCTTTACGCTTGTTTGTTCCAGTTCGTATAAAACGTTCCACTACCCTTTGGATGGTAGAGCGTTGAGTGTATAGTACTCTAGCCACACATTCATAATTTCGCCCATCTTCAACCAGAGCAACGGCTTTCGCACAATCTTCGACACTAAGAACCATGATCAATCATAGGTAAACAAAATGTAAGTGTCAACATGACATAATGATAACAGTCACCAAAGCCATCTCGTCGTATTACAAAATAACTCCAAAATAATCATAATTAAAAAGTCCTAAATTGTGGGTGGCAAATTCATTTGGCTCTAAAAAAGGAACCCAGGCATATTTTGACATGAAACAAGAAACACGATGCTTAGGAGACATGGTTGCAACCGAAAAATAAGGTTTTACGAAAATTCGCAAACGGAATTATTCCACAGAATGTTTCAAAGTTAAGATAACAAAACCACGTTTTAATTAACCCCGTACAATAAGTCAAATATAAAATTTTATCAAAAAACTGACTATACCAAATTAAAATGTATAAATTTATACACAGTGTGTTAAAAAAATCAAATAGGACTAAAAATAAAAAAATTTAAATACTTTGAATTTGGCCAAAATTTTCTCCGTTGCGTTTTTTCTGCATCTGAGTGTATATTTCCTACTAGAGGAATATTGTTGGCATGATTATACCTTGTGCCTGTTTTATCGTTTATTGCAATGCTTGTGTTCGTTTTTATTTCATTATTCCATACTGGCTTTCGTGTTGTCAATTAAGTTTGATTATTTTTCGAAAACTGGTCTGTATAATAGTACAAAGGTTCTATAAAGGATATCAGTATTTATTATAGTAATCATGACAATTGTTACAGTCAATATCTTTATTAGTATTATTCTTTTCTACACATATTTAAATGATTAGTATGGCCGCCTCGTATTTCCAATTACGTTTGTTATCTATTCCGATTAAATAAAAATTTCTATTATTTTATTCGAATGTGCTCCTGTAATTCAATAGGAGATTCTAAATCTCAAAGTCGAAATTTATTCTTTTCAATTATGTCAATTATTTAGAATTCCTAAAAATTCAAATTCCACAAATTTGTAACTTTCGATCGAAACTTTTTTTTTCAACATAACAATGCAAAATGTCTAATCGCTAACATTTATCACAGCAAACCATTTGCCTTATGCTTTTAATCTAACACACAAAAATATAATTGTGGTGGGCTCAGATTATTATTCATATTGTGGAATATCCCAATTTTTTATTACTTTTGTAGTTGCTCGTCCCTTAAGCAAAAGGCCCAGAGGTGGTTCAAGGATAAATCCCCTCGGTAAGTGAGACCTCAACCTGTATATATTTTATTTTTATTATAGTTTATTTGTTTTGTTGTATTTAGAAATTATTTTGTTAGATGTATGTGTGAATTGGCCATTTTGTTTAAGTATAATATGCTTTCATATACAAAATTGTTAAAAAATCTATAATTTAGGAAAATATTTATGTTTGAAGTATGTTAAATATTTAATTACTAGATAATCATTTTTGCTATTAGATCATCGTCGAAGCTGTAGTCAACTTTAAGCAGCGCTATATGAATCCAAGTTTTTATTAGGGATACCCTACTAAAAACATCAATAAATCACCGTTTAGAAATTAGTACGCACAGATTAAAATTATTTATCGTAGGTGTGGTTAGACTTTATCTTTTAAATAGAATAACGAAAAGAAGTCTTCAATTTCGGCGATTTAAGCAAATTCTTTTATATAAGAGGATATTATTTATTCCTATTATATGTACTAGTATTCTCTCCCTAGCGCTAAGAAATTTCTATATGTGCGATCGGCCATAATGGAACTGAATAATTGTTCACCGGATTATATGGACTAATAAACAGGCAAAAACTGCATACCATGCAAAACGATATATGGTAATTTACATGTATGTATACTACGTAGGATAGTTGGGGGCAAAAACAAGCAAGTTTCGTTATCTCCTGTCGTCTTTAGAAATTATATCAGTTTAGAACTTTTCCAACGTTATTACAGGAGAGCTTACATATCGTTTTTCCATTTTAAGTATCGACAGTAGTTGTATAAGTTCACTAATAAATGAAAAAAAAAGTTTTTAAAAAATCTTCATTTGCGTGCTCTTGTCCCGACAAATGGGGCAGTAGAACGCAAGTGCGTATTTTTGCTCCAAAAACTAAAATGTATAAATCCCCAAATAAAAGAGATGGTAGGCGTTTAAAATAAATCTTTATTGAAAAAAACCAAACGTAAAATACAAAACGTTAATCTAAAAGCGAACTGTATTTGGCAAGGTCGTCAGAGAATACTACTGAATTTGAAAATCTGAAAGGGCTGGTTTTTATTGGCTTTGAAATCTTTAAAACAATATCGACCTTTCGAAAAAAGGCATCTTCGGTTGTCTCACTAAAACCAAATATTGTGCTATTGTAGGCAGTCGCTTAAAAAATACGCTTTCATAAACGTCATCATTTACTTGGCAGACTTTGGCGACAAATAATCTGTATGATTTTTTTCCAAAAACCTTCACTACGACAAAGTCATCAGGTAAAATATTTGGTACAACATCAATGTGTTGCTCTTCATCGTTATCGGAAAAATGAATGTCACAAGAATCAATACTTTCTTGATAGGAGAGTGCTACTGATTCATTAGATGATGATTCGTCGAAACCTTTCCTTTTGACAGCACGAACTTTCGTACTTTGAGATTTGATCTTTTGATTCTTCAGTAATGCTTTCCTCTCCCTTCTCTTTTTAATATTGTTCTGAAGCTATTTTCTTGTGGCATTTTAAAGTAATTACTATTTAAACGGGAATAAGCCACAATTAAAGGTTAAAGCTAGTTTATTGACGTTTCAATTTCCACTTCGGAAAACATTAGTAAATTAAATAAATTTTGTTTTTTTTTTGTTACTTGGTGAAAAATTCTTCTAATAATTTATAGACGTACATACATTATACATTTTAAAGTAGACGACTTTAAAATGATATTGCCAATATTGTTGAGTTGCGTTCCTTGGACGACTTTACTTGTAAGATAGTTTATTCGATTATATGAAATCAACTTTAACTTGAGAATATCCTTCAGAATTTTTCACCAAGTAACAAAAAAACAAAATTTGTTTAATTTGTTAATGTTTGATAAACTTGCTTTAACCTTTAATCGTGGCTTATTCCCATTTAAATAGTAATTACTTCTCTTTTTTTGCTTCCTTCTTTTATTCTTGTTCTTCTAAAAGTCGCTCCTTATTAGGTGTTGATGTTAGTAGGGTTGACTTCAAACTTTTCCTGATTCGTTTTCTTTTTATCTTAATTTTTGAGAAGGGAATAATGTCCGAAGGTGAAATTACTGACTGTTCTGATTTTGATGACGGCTGGGGCTCTATCGCATCAGTAACAAGTTTTTCTTCTTCTTGTTCAAACTGGAGAAAAAAATATCCTTCATCGTCTGAATCTTCACTTAAATCTTGCTCTGTTACTTATGATGGCATAAAATCTACATCCGAAAAAATATTTTTATCTAGTGAGTAGATTCCTGTAGATCGAAAGCCCTCGCTCTTGCTATATCTACATTAGCAGTTTTTGCAAATGCTGTGGAAAGAGACCAGCTACATGATAAATGAAGAGAGCTGTCAGCGACGCTCTCATAATAATCTTTAATGGTTTGAAGAATGGCTGGGTCTTATGACTGCTATGTGGTGGCAGACTTAATAAATGGATGAAATTATCTTTTGCAAATGTTACTGCTTGAAGACTTGTGTGCGATACATAATTATCTACAATCGGAAGAACGGCGTTCTCCTCTGTTGGACTTGTATGTTTTTTAAAATGCTCCAGGTACTTGATAAACATGGGAGTGTTCACGTTCATGGCACACCGTCTCAAACGTTTGTAACTAAAATCGGTTTAAACTGGACATTAGCGGCAAATTTAAATAAGGTGCGTGTTTTTACCCCCAACTACTCTATAAATTTTTAAAATTAACTTAGTAACGTAAACGATATGCTACTGTGTGTGCAGTGAACGTCTACTCTGAGCGATATATCTCTCTATAACTTGTGGTTTCGATTATCTACCGTTCTTTTCTACTGGTCAACGTTGTCACGTTTTAGGATGTACTTTAACAAGTCCATTATTTCACGACTATTCGACTGTATGTGATTTATTAATATAGAAGTTGATACATTATCTATAATCACAACCTGGCAACAGTGTTGTCATTAAAACTCAATTGTCATTTCTCAGAATTTAGTGTCTAGAATTTTGATACTCAACTACAGAACTTATTTTATCACCTATTGGAAAAACATTTCAGGCTAAAAGCAAAGAAAAAAGCGATCCTCTCGGTTCGCAAAAATACTTTTAAATATATAAATAGATAAATATATGAAACAGCTGATCGTGTAACAAAAATAGTTCCGAAACGGATAATATTTCTGAGAAATGTAGATCTTTTGGACTCCAATGAAAATGTAAAATATACACAACAGATCTTTTAGGTGTAGTGTGAAAAGGTCTATGAAGTGAAACGACACTTTTTAATGATGTGTGACAAGCCTTATATCATCAAAATTATTAGAGGTAGTCAAAATTTTCTTTCCACACCTACAAGAGTTTTCAAACGTTGAATTCTCAAAATGTTTGCATTATTTGTCTGCTATGCGTACAATATTTGGGCCACCCACGCACCAGACTAGGTGGTACTAAGCTCTAGCTAACATGCAATTGTGTTGTTGATCTCCATAATAAAAGTTACAATAGTAGGTAGCAATATCATCCCCCATATTATTATTCTTGTACGGTTATACTTAAAATATTACATGAATTTTCTTTATTTTCTTAAGGTATTGGAAGACCAGCTTCATATCCACAATTTTTCCCCGACTCATTTGACAGCGTCGGATATATTACAACAAAGTCCCATCATCCCACACTCAGTGACTTTGAATCCAGCCAAGAAATGATTTATAATTCCTCCGAGATAGATAATAATATGGACCAAATAATGATGGAACCATTGGTGGAAATAAAAACTGAACAAATTGGTAAGGATATGTATAACCAATTTTTTATGTTTCGATTTTCGTAATAGTCAATGAGTTTTGTTCAAACAAATCAAACATATTAAAATAATTTATTTTCATAGGCTATTAGTGAAAAGTACAGATGCTTTAAATTGTCCTTTTTTGTTTTTCCATAGTTTTTCTAGTATAAGACATCGTTCATTCAACAGTTTATGGTTTTCTTTTGCGTTGATACTCAATTTTGTTCTCTATAAGATACGAATATGTAATCCTCCATCTCATTTTACATAAAATAGAATAGTTTTCAACTATCCACCCTTCCATGTATACAGAAAGGTACTCAGCCAGCGGATGAACTATTTAGAGAGTTTATTTATTTAACTATTTAACAAATACAACTTAGCTAGTCAAAAATACATACCTAGTATATAAAAAAGGAATATAAAACCTAAATATATCACAAACAAGAACACATATTAAACAGAAAAAGATTTATGGCAAAGTCACGGTAAGCAGTTCAGTGTATGTTCTCAATGTGCCTCCAGTAAGTTGTCGTTCCATCCTTTTCGTGGTCTTCCTATTGGGGAACCGTCTCTTGCCGTCTTTCCTACTCTATTTGTTGTCATTCGGCTTATATGATCGTTCCATTCTACTCTTCTATTTCTTACCCAGTTCTTGATGTTCTCCACCTTGCATCTACGTCGTATATCTGTACTTCTAGCTCTGTCCCATAGTGTCTTACCATCAATTTTTCAGTGTTTTCATTCATCTCTGCTGTTTCTAACATCCTTTCTGTCTTCTCTGTGTCAGGTCTTGTTTCTGCCGCGTATGTCATTATTGGTCTGATGACTGTTCTGTAAATTCTGCCTTTCGTTTCTTTCCCGATATTTTTATTTCTCCATATTATTTCATTTAGGCAGCCTTCGGCTCTGTTTGCTCTATTCACTTGATCTTCCACTTCGGTTTCGAGCTTTCTGTAGCTAGATAATGTGATGCCTAGATAGTTAAGCTCCATCACTTGTTCTATTATCTGACCTTCCAGCTCCAATTTACATCTTAGTAAATTTGCTTTTGTAACCATGCATTTTGTCTTTTTTGGGGAAATTAACACGTTAAATTTTCTGGCGGTTGTATTAAATTGGTGCAGCATACGTTGTAAATCATTTTCACTTTGAGAGAGTAGTATTGCGTCGTCTGCATAGCAGATTATTTTAAGTTGTTTTTCTCCCATTTGGTATCCTTTTTTAGTTCTTATTTTTTTTATTATTTCGTCCATATTCAGGTTGAACAATAGAGGACTCAGGGAATCTCCCTGTCTTATCCCATTGCCAGCTTCAATAGGGTCGGTTAGTTATTCTTCAATTTTTACCTTTATTGTGTTGTTTTGGTAGATATTTTCGATCGTTTTGATTTTTCCTAGCGGTATCTCTCTTGCGTATAGTAAGTGGATAACGTCTTTATTTGTAAGGTCCACGAAAAGTAATTTAATTTGTGGAGCAAAATGTGTGAAACGCAGTCAAAAAAGCCTTCCACAAGTCGAAAAGAGAAATTGTTATGCAATTGGCGCGTTCAATCCCCTCAATCACCTCGCTCACAACATTAAATACCGCGTTCGTAGTAGAACTAGCACTTCTGAATCTATATTGTGAGTTGCTCCAGTAATTATTTGACTCAAAATAGGAATACAATTGTTGTTTGATAACCTTTTCAATCACTTTCCCAAAAATAGAAACAATGCTTATGGGTCTGTGATTGTCAGTTTTTGAGGAATCACCTTTTTTTATATAGGTAGTACTTTTGAGTATGTTAGTACTTTCGGAATTACTCCAATTGATAGAATTAAATTAATAAGACGAGTTAAAGGTATTAAAACTATTTTCGGTAAGTTTCTTTTAAAATGTTGCTATTAATTTCGTAAACCTCCCTACAATTAAAATTACTAAGAGATTTTATTATTTGAGAGGAATCTTCTTCCACAACGGGACGAAAAAAAGGACTTGCTCGGAGAAGGATAATTTCTATAATTGATGAGGACATCGACATTAATAGTGGGAAGAGATGTAATTATATTCTCTACAATTGTAGTAAAACATTGATTTATTTTGTCTGGAGGTAGATCAGGTTGTACCGAACTGGATCTTGTGTTGTTTCTTTCGAAATTTACTATTTTCCAGCAGTCTGTAGGTCTATTATTGGAATTAGTAATAAAATTACAGTAAGCTGACTTTTTAGCAATTTTTAATTGCTATTTTTACAAATTGCTAATTTAACAAATTGGGGTCTCTAGTGACATCTGCAATGTGTTTAATAAGAGAAAGATTAGATGATTTGTAAGACCTTAATTCATTATTAAACCGTTGCACGGGTGTCTTTTCAGCAGTTTGTCCTACTTTTTTTTTAGTTAAAAATGCTTTAATATTAAGTTGTTATAAGTTTCGGTAAGAAAGACTGTCAAAGATTTTATCTTTTAAAAACTGATCAATTTCAGACCGGTTTACAACGTGATAAATTTTATCACTCTCGGGACCGTACTCAAATGATATTTGCTGTTTAATGTTTGACATAGTTAATTTAAGATTCTTTATATTGAACGTAAACCAGATGTATAATACCAATCTTAAAATTTATTTGATTGTTTTAGACCCCGAAATTAAACCTAAGATTGAAGAAGATCCACTACCACCAAGCTCAACATCCAGCAGCTCATTTTTCGAAAATATTGGCCTATATGAAAACACGTCAGCAATAGCGAAAATAGGAGAATGTACAATATCTGTAGCTACGTGTGGAACGGTTGGTCCAGGCCATTCAGGAGCGCCAACGAACAACTGATCCTTTTAGTTTCTAGTGTTCATATTTTCAAATGGAGAATTTTTCATTTCATCTTTGGTTATTTTTAGATGTTTCGTAGATTATATATCTATAAAGATAGAGCAGCATTATTATTTTGTTTCTGTAATAGCTTTAGTTTATTTTTAATGGATTACTAAAGTCTTGGCGTTATGTAATGACTGAGGTGCATTTTTAAATTGACTTAGACATGTAACATCTAATAAAATATATATCACTTCTATTTTCTAAAAATCTTTTTTCTTTGAATGATAATTCTAGAGTATAATTTCGTTTAGCAGTGGACACGATGAAGCGTTTATCCAACAATATTTAATATTTACTGACTAGTGAAAATATTTCCCCTTGTATAACAGTGCTGGTTAATACAAAGTCTTTTTGTCATATACTGATTAGAGTGAATGACAAAAAGGTTTGGTGTTAACCACTATATTACGAAGGGAAAGATTGTCTTTCCAGTTTCCGTCTCACCTTGCAGGTCTATCTGACGAGCTAAAAATGGCGAAACACGTGTAATAAGGTTTGTTTCTGCAGTAGTTGGAAATGGTTTTACAACGCACGATTTGGCGCACTAAAATAATTGTGTGAATAATTTCAAACTCCAACTGTTTGGTCAGATGTTCTTGCAGATTTGTCGACCGTTTTAAAATCGTTTTTAATATGTATTCTGGTTTGAAGATTATTTTCCAACTATAGTTTGACGCAGGCGTACTAAGTATAAATAAATAAGGTTTCTTATTCTTAACCTGTAAATATATATTGTAAATATTTTTCACTAAGTTATGTTGAACTGATTGGTTATTGTTCAATTCCAACGTTTGGTGTATTTACGTTGATTATTCTTTATTGAATAAATTTTTGGACTAAATATCCAAAATGGTAATTATACGTGATATAACTATGATTAAATAATTAACTTATGAAGTGAAAAAAATATATTTCAATAATCTTCTGAAAGTTCTTCTGATGAAGAGGTGTTTTACATTGAAGAATTGTCGTCGGATGAAATTTGTTACAAATTCTAGATGAACGTATATAAAAAAAGAAGAAACGGTGTCAAATTACAACGATTGTTAATTTATTGAACACTTTCGTGTGTCGTCCTGTTGCTGAAGATGTTGCAAACCACTCCAGATATTCACAATATTTTCATTATCGAGCGGGAGGCAATGGAAAGCTTGGAGAATATGAACAAACAATAATATATTTATGGGTCGTTGGACACCAGACTGTATCTTTCAGAGATGTAATTGATAGATTCGATATTGCTATCAGCACTCTTTTTAAATTAATTAGAAAGTTAACATATTTCCTGAGCAATATGGCCTCTCAAGTAATTAAATGGTCATCAGTTGAAGAGAAAATAGAAATTGAGAGAAACTTTATCTATTCAGGTAATCGCATACTAATACATATCTTATAACCTTAGAAACTGACTCGAATTTTTATATATATTTTTAGTTGCAAGTAGTTTGTGACCACCAAAGAAAAATAAGGGATCTATTTGTCTGTTATCCAGGATCAGGACATGACAGCAGAGTTTTCAGAACTTCACCGTTAGCTGAGACTATAGTTGTAAAGTGCGAAGATTATTTCATTTTAGGGGATAGTGGTTATTAATGTTTGCCCAATCCCCTAACTCCTTTTAAAGATAGAAATAACTTAACAAGAAGACAGCTAAATTACAATACGAAACTAAGCAAAAATAGATATGTAGTTGAACACTGTTTTGGTCTACTTAAGCAGAAATTCCAGCAGTTGTACCATGTAAAATTAAAAGCTTGATGAAAAGATTTTACCATTTAATTTGACATCGAAGAGAATCATGCAAACAGAAATGCAATGGAAAGAAGAAATGAAGTCATGAATTTGTTACATTTATGTAAATGAATGATGTTCATTACTACAATTTTTTTAAATTTTTTTCTATATTTTCTGAAGAGATCTTTGAATCTCTTGGCTATAGACTGTAAAACATGTATTACACAAGTGTGTTGTATTTAATACATATTTTTAAGTTTTAGAGTTAATACATGTAATTCATTTTATTTGTTACACATTTAATTTGTTTATTTTTTGTTTATTTGGAAATAAAAATATAACTATGATGCTTTTTGTTTAAAAAAACCTATTACAAACTTAACCTTAAATTTACTTTGCTAAAAATTCAAGTATTTCCGTCTTTTGATACTAAATATTTGCTAAGTATTTCGTTTTCCTTCTCTCTCAGTTTATTTTGTTTTCTTATTTCTGAAAGTCTTTCTGCTTCAAATAGTTTCTTTGTTTTGTTTTCTTCTTTCATCACTTCTAATTTTTCTTTGTGAATTTTTAGCATTTTGTATAAAATTCCTTTTTGTCTTCACACATTTTTCGGAGAATATTGTTTTTGCTGACTGATTTCTTTCTCTTTTAACTGATTGTGGTGTAGAACTGAGAATATTGGTTTTAACTGTTGCTACATCTGCAGGCTCTTCATCTGTGATACGTAGCTGTTTCATTAGATAACAGCAATTCAGGATTGACATTTCTTTTTTGCCCAAATATCTCATCCAGTTCATTACTATATTCAAACGTTTTGCGGCCTTTTCATGTTTTTTTTGCTCTCATCTATATATTTCTTAGAATTTATTTCAATTACTCGCCGTCTATTTTCGCAGTGGCATGCATTCAAATTAACATGTAAGTCATTTAGTTGTTCTGTTACCTTTGCCCACATTATTTTCATGGATTTCATTTGGAAACTCCCTACCCTATCTCTGTATTTTTTTTATAAAAATCTATCAATGACGGTGTCTGGTTGTGGGTCCAAGATATATTAACTGTAACACTTGTCGATTGACTTTGGTTTATAATTATAAACTCCTGTAAATCTGAAACAAAATAACCTTTAAATGCGATTTAGAAAAATGTGTTTCATTATTATTTTGTTAAACTTTCACTTTAGACCAAGGTATTGCTTTGAAAAAAATAAGTAGTACTTACCTTCCATATTAGAAATATATTTGTTTGATTAAAAAATTATGAATCTCGATATTAACCAAAAATGTTAGGTTAGGTTAGATTAATTTAATTTCGACAATCAGTAAATCGTTCGTGCAACATAAATTTTGACTACGGTCAGGAAACAGTCTAATTTCACGTCTGCGCAGAGTGTGTAGTTTACAAAAGGTAAGCAAACCACTGCATAAACAAACCTATGGCTGGTGTGACGTGATGTGAATATTTCTTCTCGTATATTATTTAAATATTAATAAAGTCTGTTTTAGTCATTTCAAGGGGATATTTATATATATATATATATGTATATATATATATATATATATATATATATATATATATATATATATATATAATATCAACAATCTATGACTCATGTTCTCCTAAACTTTATTGTTTGCCTAAAATCCATAAATTGGACGTTCCTCTCAGGCCTATTGTAAGTTCGTTAAAGTCCACTACGTACAACATTTCTAAATTTCTTGCTGATATATTAAATGATGCCTTTGAATATCGCAATAATTACAATTCTAAGGACACATTTACCTTTGTCAATGCTGTTAGGGGAATGCAGTTACCAAAAGATTATGTTTTGATTTCTTTGGATGTGGTTTCTTTATTTACAAACATTCCACTAAACATGGTCACGGACATTATAGAATCAAATTTGAACCTAATAAAAGACTACACGACATTATCTAAAGGTAATTTTTTACTAATTCTCAGGTTCATTTTTAATAACACTTATTTCAGTTTCAATGAAAAATTTTTGGAACACCTATGGGTTCCCCGATTAGTCCCATCCTTGCTACTATTGTAACTGATCATCTCTTAGACAGTGTGATTACACAATTACCTTTCGAATTACCATTTATATATAAATATGTTGATGACATCATATGTGCAGTTCCATCTTATCATATCAATACCACATTAAACATTTTTAATTCATTTAATGAACATCTTCAGTTCACAATTGAAACCGAGACAGATCTTAGTATACCATTTTTAGACACAAAGGTAATAAGAACAAATGACAATATTCTAACATTGGATTGGTACCAAAAGCCAACAGCATCGGGCAGGTATATGAATTACTTTTCAAACCACACCACTCGTCAAAAATATAATACAGTATTGGGTATGAAAAACAGGGTAATGTCCATTGTTGATGATAATTTGTTACAAAAAAAAATCTGGACATATTATACAAAATTTTTCGAAACAACGGCTATCCTAAACATATTTTAAAAAAACTCATTTACAGCAGCAATTTCTATGATGGTCCTGTCCTTGACTCTAACAATGAGTCAATCAAATATAAAAAACTCCCCTTTATTAACGGTCTAACTCAGTCATATCCATATTTAAAGATGTTTCCAATATTAATATAGGTAAATACAATACCATAAATAGCAAACAACTTTTTTCTAAAATTAAAGACCCAGTACCAACCTTATATAGGAGCAATGTGGTATATGAAATACCGTGTCTAGGATGTGCAAAAAGCTACATTGGCCATACATCGCAGTGGCTAAAACAACGTATCACACAGCATAAAAGTGATTGCCGCTTAGGAAAAAATACTTGTGCAGTAGTCGAGCACTATAAAAACACCGGTCATCTGTTAGACTACAACAATGCTCGTATTTTGGCACAGACTGAAAATTACAAAAGTAGGTTATTTTTGGAGATTTACCACATTAACAAAAATAAACAAACTTTAAATTATAAAACAGACACGAGGCAATTAAGCAATATATATTGCAATATATTGAACAAAATTTAAAACTACACTCACCTTAATGATTAATCATACTAACTAGCCTTAATGATTAATTAAAGAAATAATATTCCTCTAATGTTTTCTTACATTGTTACTTTTTGCATTTTGAAATAACTTTTACTTGTTCCATCTTATTTATTGTTAACGAACGTGCTCAAAGATATTTAAATTTTAACATGCATTTTATTGGATGTACATATACATCAGCAATAATGTTATTTTAATGTTCAATTTTATTTATATGTGTAATCTTTTAATTTCTGTAAGTATTGTAAATCTAAGTGTACGTCAGTTTTTTAAAATGTTTGTTTTTTACAGTTACTCCCGATGAAGCTATTAAATAAATGGCGAAATATTGAGATTTAGAAAAAACAAATATTTTTATTTAATATAGACCACATACCCGATATTTCCAACATATATATATATATATATATATATATATATATATATATATATATATATATATATATATATGCTATGAGCATCGTATTCCATACTACATAGATCGGTGGCAGTAAAAGAACAAAATGTGAATCTTTTCTATTTTTTAAACAATAATAAATTATGCATTAAGCTCAGCGATCGCAAGTTCAATGAAGAAATAAGAAGACGAACAAAAGTTACAGATATAATCCTAAAGATTGCCATGTTAAATAAAACAGAACTGGGCAGGACACATAGTAAGAGTGGAAGACAACCGTTGGATTAAGCGAATTACTGAATGGCGATCAAGAACACAAGAGAAGTAGAGACAGACCTCAAACCAGATGGACTGAAATGGATGTAAAAAAATCAGAAATGAATGGACACATCTGAGGGAGGTTTACATCAGACGATGAATGGAATAGCTGTTGATGATGATAGATTAAAATTACTTCCCTTCTTCCACGGGTCTTAGTTTTGATTCTCCAACGTCTATACCTTTCAATTTTAGTTTCTTCTCTACTACATCTCATCATATACTTCTGTAATGCAATCTTACACGATTCTTACAGTGTACGGCCTCGTATTGTTATGCATAAAAATAAATTCATCTCCAGTGTAGTCAAAATAAGGTACCACATGCATTGTTAAAATCTCCTCGATATATCTACGATTGCCCCTACCAATGAAAACAGGGTCGGTTCGTGTTCCCACAAAAATTGCACTCCATATCAATAAAGACTCCGCTCTCCATTTTAGTATTCTGAAAATCACTCTCCTGGTCTTCGGCACACTTTCTTAGGTCGCTAGGAACGTCCAGTTCAATTCATAAATATAATTGTCAAAAGTTTACAGTGGACCGATTTCTATACACGCAAGTTGTGTTTTATGTGTACGAAAAAATTTTTATAGCAGGTTCATAACCTGCAGTTGATGACAGACCTTTGTAGTCCATTAAATCGTTTAGATAAAAACTGACTTAATACAAAACTGTGATTTTGATAAATATCACTAAGAATTCGTATTAAGTGAAGGAATCTTTAAATTAGAACTAAAAATGTTAATTATTTAGATATAACCGACTATTTTGTTTTTTGTGAGTTGTTAAAAGAAACTAATTTTCCATTATTTTAGCATATCAAGAAATATTGTTTAATAAATTTATCGTATATAATTACTGTAGTTAACTTTTATTTTTCCTAATATACACTCAGATGCAAAAAAAACGCAACGGAGAAAATTTTGGTCAAATTCAAAGTATTTCAGTTTTTTTATTTTTAGCCATATTTTGATGATTTTTTTAGCACACTGTGTAAACATTTATAAATTTTAATTTAGTATAGTGAGTTTTTTAATAAAATTTTGTATTTGACTTATTATATGGGGTTAATCGAAAGGTGGTTTTTTATCCTAACTTTGAAACATCCTGTGGAATAATTCCGTTAGCGGATTTTCGTAAAACCTTGTTTTTCGGTTGTAACCATGTCTTCTAAGTATTATGTTTTTTGTTTCATGTGAAAATATGGATTGGTTCATTTTTAGGAGCGAAATGACTTTGCCACCCACAATTTACGACTTTTCCTATTATTACCATTATCTTTTGTATTAATTTGTAATACGACGATGGAGGGTTTGGTGACTGATATCGAAGGAATGTCATATCGACATCCCAGAAGCACTGTATTTAACACGTTGCATGCTAATCACGCCTATGAGCTTCAAGATATCGCTTCAGTCATATGCTGACGTCGCACTTGTGAGTTTTTAAGATACCTATGTTTTGTATTGTCTAGCATAAATACCCTTGTGTATAAAAGTTTACTTTTTGGAAGAATTTGTAGAGGAATCCATCTGTTAACCTCTATTTATCAAGCGGTTCTCAAAAACATTTTCTACCTTTCCTTCTACTACCAATAGTTCCATAGTTCCCATTCTTAGGGTCAAAGTAATTTAGGTATTTTCGGTTTATTTTTTTATTAGCCTGTCGTTTATATGAAGCTGTTCCAGAAGTGACAGGTTGGTCCTGCCAGACCGGCCACATTTTTATATACATAATGAGAAATACTCTCTATGTCCTTATTATTTCTTTTTCTTCTTTTAGAATGTTTCCATTACCTTCTTCAATTTCACTTGTGTTTCGGTAATTTATATTCTCGGGTGCTGTATTGAATCAAATTATTTTCCATACTACTACTAAGGATTTCCACAGTTTTCACTGTCTTCCTTCACTCAACCGTTTTCTCCAATTTTCCCTGTCATTCCAGTCTCCATCTCGCAGGGTTCTTTTCTCCATAGCCTCGTCGATTTCATCTCTGAATGACCTTCGGGGTCTTCCTCTCTTTCTTCTTCCAATCGGGCTCCATTCTGTGATCTTGTTTATCCAGCGTCCTCTGTCCGCTCTTCTGACGTGGCCGTACCAGGATAGTCTCTTCTCCTCTATATAGTCGATTATGTCTGATTGCACTCCCATTCTCCGCTTAATCTCTGCGTTTTCAATTCTGTCTCTTTTTGTAAGTCTACAGCTTCTCCTCAGGAACTCCATTTCTACTGCTCTTATTCTACCTCTATTTCTCTTGTTTATTGTCCAGTTTTCGGACCCATATGTCAGGATACTTCTTGTCAGGGTATTATATATTCTCTTTTTTGTCTTTATCGTAATGTTCTTATCCCACAACACTGAGTTTAGTTGTCTTATACAGGTTCTTGTTTGTCTCAGTCTGTTGTTTATATCTTCTTCTGTTGTTCCCTGGTTCGATATTATGGTTCCTAAATACTTGAATTTATCTGTTCCATTTATTTGTCTTCCCTCGTCTATCTCTAGGTTTCTCATATCCTTGTTTTCTGTTGTTAGGTATTCGGTTTTCTCTAAGTTTATTTCCATTCCGTTGTTTTTATATTCTTCTTCTAGTTTTCTGAGCATAAAGCTGAGATCTTCTTCATCTTGTGCGATGACTACTTGATCGTCGGCAAAACTTAAGGTGTATACCTAGGTATTCGTCTCTTACTGATATGCCCATTCCTTCGCACTTTCTCCTCCATGGTTTGAGTGTCTTTTTTTTCATTTTCCATTTGCTTCGTAAATTTGGGTTAAAAAATAATATTGTTTCTGGTAAAATTATTAAAAGAAAAGCAGTAGAAATTTCAAGTAAACTAAACATTGATATGAAGGCTTCTAGTTTTTCTAGGCTTAAGAAATTTTGAAAGCGACAAAATGCTTTAAATTTATATATGACGAAACAGCTGCGGAAAGTTACTTAGTGGTTTCTGATGGAAAGGAAAAACTGCTCAATTTATTGAAATGATACTCACCGCTAGATATTTTAACGCAGATGAGTCGGGATTATTTTTATTTCGACGATATAAAGAGGTTAGTGCTGTTTTCTTGCTACTAAATTTGGTATATTTAAGTTGACATTTTTACTTAGTTGTAATCTTAAATCGGATTCCAATTGTATTCTGTTTCTGCACTTGTTTTTCATATATACAAGAGCAGAGAATTCCTTCTCACAGAGGTATGTAGATGAGAAAAGCAGTAAATGTTTCAGTGCTTCTTCTGATAATTATTCATAAACTGTTTTTAAATTCACCCAAAAACTTGATAAGAAAGATTATTTGACGTTACGTTTTAAAGCCGAATCACATGATATTTCTATTGATTGATTTTCCTGTATCGTTGTCAAGCCGATTATATCGAAAACATCTGCGTTGAAAGGATCTACCCAGATTTTATTTCTGTCGGGTTCTGGAAAATAAACTCGAAAAGAAGACCTCAAACCGCGGAGGTGTGTAATTATTATTTCTTCTTCTACTTGCCTTGGCAATATTTCCCACCAGAGGATTCCAAAAACTTTATCAGTGTAGGAAAACGATTATAGTTTTTTTCAAAGTTATTAAAATTATCAGCATATTTATTTGAGCTGCCTACAGAATTTTTCAAAAAAACATTCTGATCTCATCTCTGAGCTCAAAGACACGACTTTGCCACGAGACAACCAACGCACCTGAGCATGCAATAAAACTGCTTGTGAATGCTTCGCATTTCTTCACAAATCATACCGACAATACGGGAATTTAAGGGCCTGGCTTTAATAAAATTCACGGCCTGCACTATTTCGTCTAACACTGTTTTTAATTTTTCAGGGCATTTTTTTAGCAGCTAATGCGTCTCTGTGAATACCTGATAATAGATGGATTCATATTCTTCACGTGAGCCTCAAGTCCTTCGTGAGATTTTGCCGCGTTTACTATTGCCTTCCATTGATTCCGATCCTGTGCTATTATTTCCCATGGCCTTACTTCCATCTTCTCCAGGTCTTCCCTGACTGCGTCTTTCCACCTTTTTCTAGAACTTCCTGTCGATCTTCTACCATCTGGTCTTTCCCAAAACCGCACTAACTGCCACACATTTATCCCACGGTATTTCATAAGTGGACAAAAAGTCGTTCAATACTTCAAATATCGCTTCACCTGTAGTATGTGAGGGCAGACGCCTACAAAACCGATCGGAAAAGCCACATGTAGTACGGACGCAATTGCGGCTTGGGTTCGGGGCCGAAAACCGAACCGATTCCAAATCCGATTGATGGCGGTCCCGATTAAAGAGAACCATACCGATCAATGTAGTGTGTACGTTTGTATGTAGGCATTCCTCGTCGGCATTCAGTGATAAATCAGTGCAATTGAGCTCAATCACGAAGACATCTCGTGGCCTGTCGATTCACAATAATTGATGGAAATATAATATTCGGGAAATGGAGGAATGAAGAAAATACACAAAACCTACTTGAAATGTATCATGAGCGCCTCCGTTCTGTGGAATAGCCGATTGGCAGATTATAAAGACCGGAACAAACGTCACGATGCATTGTTGGAAATAAGCGTATCTTTTGGAGTGGAGAAAGAGGAAATCGAAAAAAGATTAGATATCTCTTAAGTCACTTTGCACGGGAAGTAAAAAAAGAGAAAGATTCAGAAAAAAGTGGTAATGGAACCGAAGAAACTTACAAAAGTAAATGGTTTGCGTATAAGTTGATGGAATTTCTGAAGGATAAGAATAAACCTATTGTAACGCAAGATTCAGAGGTATGTATATCATATTTACACTGTAGTAGATACTTTATTCATTCTTAATAATTGAGTTAATTTTTATACATAAATTTGAAAATATTGATGTAATCATATTGGTATATCGTATTTCATTTATCATATTGACAAGGTAATGCTCTTTCTTAAGAAATGAATAATTCGGCCAATTCGTTTCTCACATTTTGTGCCGCAGCTCCACTACTTCTTGCCCTTCTGTCAAAATTAAGCAATTCATTAGAAGAAGCATTTCGTTTCCAAAGCCCAGGATTAATTGCTCCAGTATTCGAACATTCTACATCAATCATTCCCGGTGGAGTGTAAAGATTTCTTGAAGTGTTTTTTCACAAGAAATTGTGTAGGTGAAGTAAGGCCAAAACAGTTTCTGGTTCCAACAACATGGGCCTACAAAGCACTCGAAAACAGCACTTAAAATGCCAAAAGCATTTTCTGGCACTCTTCGTGCGCGGCTCAATCGATAGTTGAATATTCTATTTTTTGAACCTTTTTCCTGATGTCCTGCGAATGGCTTCATTATGTTTGTTGATAGTGGGAATGCCTCATCCGCCACAAAAACAAATGGAACATCAGTGCTTCGTCCTAGTAGTGAACAAGCAGCTGGAAGGTTTAGGGTATTTCCTTCAAGGCGCTCTTTGAAATATGAATCGTTGAATACACTCCCGTCCGATATTTGTCCCTGACATCCCACGTTTGCATATATAAAATTATAATTTGCGTCTACAACAGCGAACAAGGCAATGCTAAAGAAGCTCTTGTAGTTGAAAAAATCGGTTTCTAAATTTATAGGAGCTTATAGGGATATATGTGTGCCGTCCGACACAATTTGGAAAATTCCATTTGTCGTTGAACTGCTTGGCTATAAAGTACCAACTTTCGTTAGGTTTAGTCATCTGAAAATAAAAATTACATACCATAAACAGACGAACGATAAATTGCAAAGCAAAAAAGTGGATTAATTTAGAAATTAATATTTTGTTTCAGGGTAAACGAAAACGAAAGGAAGAAGATTCCAAGAAGTAGAAACCGACGATGGAGAAGAGTCGCTACAAGTACTGGAACAGAGTATTGATGATTCCGAAAATGAGGTTGGAACAACAGCTCAATCTCAATCTAAATCGAACTCAATTAACATTGTGAAGTCGCCAAAGAAGCCCGTTATCGAAAAAGTATGTCTACTAATTTACCAATTGTAAACGAGGCAGTGAATCTTATGCGATCCATTACTACTAAAAGGGCTGAAAATGATGAATTTTCATTGTTAGGTGAACAAGTTGCAATGAAGCTTCGAAAAATTGTGTCGCCATTTGCTAGATTTTTCGTTCAGAATATAATTAATAATGTTTTGAGAACGATTTCATAAATCATTCTCATCCATCTATTCCACTGCAATCATTCAATGTTGCACATAATTCAATACCATCTCCAGGACATTACCCCAATACATTAAGTGGTCGGAGTTCGACATCAACTTCTACTATTAATCAAGATGAGGACATTCACACTCTCTTATTGAAGTTGTAATTTCTTATATTTTTAAATATATAACAAATTACGATGAATAGTTATTTTTTCTTACCTTTACATAATCTTAAAGAGCATCTATGAGCGCTTTGCACACCTCTGCAACACATTTTGAAATAGTTTGCTATTATTGCTAATTCAAAATATCTAGTATTGCTAATAGATATTTTGTAGGTATACATGAGAGAATGGGAGGAATCTCCACTGGCAAAAAAACGTGGCGTAACTGCGAACGTAACGTACTAAATGACGTATCTTTTTTTGAAATAACAGGTCCAATCAAATCTAACAATGTTTGGTAATCTGTTTTGGTCATTCGAAAAAAATTTCTGAATCGTGCGTCACATCTATATTCCAAATTTAATTCATCTACGTCGTCAGAAATCAAATTTTTCATAAGATCCGTGGCACTGTATCTATTACGACTTCTGAGGCTTGGGTGAACCGAAAACCTCTTGGGACGTTTATATGAAGTAGAGGCAATTATTACAACAGCTGCAGCCGCAAAATCATATCATCCTCTTCTGAAAACATTATTGACAGGCAACACTGTACAACTGCTAAGTACACACTACAAATATTGTGTGGACACCAGTGACATCAATCGGTTTTGCCGATCGGCACGGCATGGCATCATGTGGATGCACCTTAAGTGTGCCGTTGTTATATTCGTAGCGAACAAATTGGCATCATTGCTAATATCTGTGCTCTCATCTAATTGCAAAGTATAAAATCTGCTCGCTTTAACATTCAAAATCACTTGCTCTTTGACATGTCATTAATTATATTCTTCACTGTACTATTCGATAACGATATAACGTAAAATTCTTTTGAAGCTTTTTCTCCCAAAAAAGCGAAAACCATAATTTTAGCATAAGATAGTATTAATTCTTCTGCAATGGTGTGAGGCTTACCCTTTTTTGCAACTAATAAGGATACTTGGTAAGACCCTAGTACAGCATACAGTTCGTGATTGGCCCCAGTAGCAGTCTTAATTGTTTTGTTGCTTCGTTATAATTCCGAGGCTTTAATTTTGAAAAATGATTGAGATTTCTCACGAAGGTCTTGGTGTTTTGTTAATGACGTCGGAGTTTGGCCGGTTTCATTGACTCATTCGACAAAACTTCGTAGTATATGACGCACTGAGGTCTTTCTTCACCATTTAAATTGATACATGTAAATCCGAAAGCTAAAAGTAATCGTCATAAAACTTACGACGTTTAACCTTTGAAGTCGATGGTCTTTCATTTGCTTCGAATCGTTTGACTTTAACCAGCGTTTCATTGTCACAATCACACTAAAAACGTAATACTTATCTATAAAGTTATCTACACTTCAACGCAACACAGTGTAAAACAATGCGTGTAAACAAAAAACACGACTAATAAAATAAATATAAACAATAATTTCAATCCTTTAACTAAACAGAACAGATTACGGGACCATGGACTCATTGACTGGACAATTCGAATGTATATAATTTTACAGTTTTGCAGTTCTGGAAACTGAAATCAGCGTTTGAACGATCCTTTGCGGTTCATGCATTAATTTGACCGAGTAACGTGTCCGCGATCACACAGTTGGTTTCGTAAACACTAGACAGGGTCATTCATAGGCATGATTCCTGGGTCATTGGACATGATTCATAGATCTTCGAAACGATTCGATCTTTGTAAACGGATCGTTGTAACCTTTTCATCACTATTAGCGCGATTTGTATGTTGTTTTTTTGTAGTGATCGCTGACATTTATTTAATAATTAAAACGTCCAGAAATAAGACCGCGGACCCCTAACCCATGCTCGCGGACCCCCAGGGGTCCGGGGACCATAGGTTAAGAAACGCTGCTATAAACTAAGCAAAAGAGAGTTACAATGTTTTTCATTACGAGATGTCGAGATAAAGTGATAAAAACGATATTTTTTCCATCAATATATTTATTTTATATACATTTAAAACTTAATAACTTTATTAGTCGTTTATTACCTAAGTTAAATTGATTATTATAGCCCTCATTATCGAGACAATCGGGATTACTGTTACCAATAGATTCGATATTTAAATGATTCTGCAATTGTTCCTGTTGAGCTTGATATTTGGGACAATCTTTCTTAAGGTGCGTAACATCTCCACATACTTTACACGATCCACCTACAAAAAAAAATTATTTAACTAAGGGTTATCTATATATAATTGAAAGAATGGTCGAACCATACGGAATCTAATTAAAATATTAATACAAGAATGGTAAACATATTTTAAAGAACTCCTCACAAAAGAGCAGTCATATTTTAAGAAACAAATACATATACAAAAAAGAACACAGGTGCGTGGAGACTTTTTTTGTGTGACATATGTACTATACTCCGGCAAAGCAATAATGAAATGAGTTATACGCGTGATATCGTAAGTTATTGCCTAGTTTAGCTGTCCTTATGAGTTTTATCAGGAAGCTTATCAGTAGCGGAGAATTTATTTTTTATTTATCGTATGGTATATTAAGAACAGATAATTAAAAGCAATATTTTTATAAAAAATTTTAAATGGAGTATTACAAACGAACATCTAATGTATCAATATAATTTAAAACATTTTCGGCCTCATTCAGGAATTCCATCTTTTTAGTTTTTCTTGCTGTTCTGTCAATATATCCCTCCTTATCTCTTTACTTCTTTGTTTAAATTCTTTTTTCCTTTAGTTCAGTTTCTGGTAAAATTTTCTCGTCTCTATTGGCTTACTTAGATCTTGTAGTTCTTGAAATTCTTTGTTCATAGTTTTCTCTTCTTTCTGCGGTGAATTTTCTTTTATTCCTTGCGTAGTTATTTATATTCATCCTCTGCTTGTTGGGTTCTGTACCCCTGCTGCATCATTAAATATACTCTGTTTTTTCTCTCTATTATAATCTGATATTCTTCGTCAAAAAGTTATTCGTTCTTGTTCTTCTTCGTTTATCTTTCATGCCTAGTAATTCTTCAGCTGCTTCTTTCATGATGTTTCGGCATCCTTCCCACTCTTCATTTCTGTTTTCATGTTTTAGTCTATTTTCTAGTTTGATGTTTATATTTTGTTTATATTCTCTATTTTCGTTTGTATTCTTAATTCCTTCTACATTGTAGTTCATGTTTAGAACCTCTTTCCTTTTTTAAACGTTTAAAATCCTGGCTCTTACCCTAATTCCGATTCAGTAGTAATCAGAAACGGCATTTATGACCTATCATATTTACTGTAAGTTCGTCTGGTGATTTCCAGATGCCTTTGTGTATATATTTTCGAGCGAAGTTAAAATTATACCATCGATTAAAAAAAAATACTATGAAAAAGAAGTCATTTTTGAAATCAAAACATCAAAAATATTTAATATTCTATATTTCTCAAGTACCAAATTTTTTCATTTTGTTGGGCCGTGATCATTCCTGTTCCATACCATGCAAGTTAAACGTTTACTTTGTATTCCAGTTCTTGCTTTAACGAAATTTTTAGTTTTTTATTGACGCTTGTAAAATGAAAGTATTTGCTTAGCTGTGTAGTTGCGGCAAGCTGTTGATTTATCTGTTGTGTCAATATTTTTCTGTGTAAACACATTTCGACATATTGTCAGGACATTGATTAATTCCCTTATTAAATGGACTTCTCGGTTATTTGACACTCAAGAGAATTAAATTTATCTCAGACATAAACTTCGAATCTCGATAATTGCGTTTCGTTAAGTTTACTGCCGTAAACGCAATACGTAGAATTAATTGTGGGCAGTATTGTATTTGTAACAATATGATTCATGTCATGCATGACTCGATGTATAATTTCTTCCAAATAAACACATTTTGACATGTTTTTAAAAGACATTATATACATACAAACCAAACAAGCAACTGCGCTTGCTATAATAGCACTCTTTCTATTGACAGACTAAATAATTGAATATCGTTCGAAAATAAAAAGAATAAGGTAATGGCACCAGTACCTGACATTCTTAGATTACAAATTAACTTATAATTTTTTACTGACTAAGATAGATGAAGAAAGTCACAAGAGAACATTTCAGTGTGACTATTACTACTTATTTTTTATAAATATCTTTAAAAAAATCGAAAAGTTGTTTATTTAAGATTTTATTTTTAATGTTTTTTGATAAAATACATGTTCCCCTATAGATGACAGATAAAAATTGAAGGTCACCAGTTGATGACAACACAAGAACCCTATAGGTGACACCTAAATAAACTAAAATATAAATATGAAAATGCAGCATTATTAATAAGCACATAATACCTATTCAAACAAAGATGTAAAAACTTAAAACTAAAATTACTGAATATATAACTTCTTAAATTTAAACACATTAAAACTTCTATTTATGACAAAAACTACAAGATTTTAAAACATTTCTTTCAAATCGGAAACTGGTGCTTGAAAAACATATTTAAACCTATCACCAGATTGCACCACTTGTGGATTTTCTAATTTTCCCAAAATTTGATTAAAAGCTACTGTGGACACATCATCCTCAACAGCCTTAAAAGTTTGTTTTGTAGTATCAATAGATTTGCATCCCATAACTAATAATTCGTTCTTAGAGCATTTTTTCTGAACAATGCAGACATATTTAAATCTTTGGGAATTTCTTTTCCCTCCCATAAATGACACTAGAATGAAATCACCACTTTGTAGTTCACTTAAATTTTCTATTGTGATTAGCTTTTGTATATCTTCAGCACCTGTATCTTCGAAATCCTCATTCCATCCAGAATTTTCAGACTCTGCATACTCTATGTCACTAACATCACTATCTTCTGATGCTGACTCAATCTTATTCTTTTTCTTTTTTAATATTTTTTCAGCCTTAGCTTCTTCTCTCTTTTTTTTTCTCTCAATTTTAATTTTTTCCTGTTCTTCTTTTACTTGTTGTTTCTTTTTATTGTATTCTTGCCATGAATCAGAGGTCACAACAGATGGTATCTTTTCTTTTCTTTTCCTTTTATTTAAAGATTCCTTGCTCGTTTCCGGCCAGAATAAGGCCCTTTTAAAAGGTGATGGAACAAACTGACCTGCTTCTATGTTAATGTTTATGTTAACTGGTGTTGATGTTACTATTGGAATTTTTTCAGGAGTAGAATCTTTTACAGGTGTCGAGTGAATAACTGATACATCTATTATATTTTCTAATTTATCAGGTATATTTTCTTTTTCTTCTACGTTTTCCAGTCTTTCCATAATTGTCACGTTTTGTACTGTCTGATCATCAACAAATGTCCGTTCTTGATATTTTTGAGATGATGTCACATAATCGCAAACTTTCTCCCAAATTTTAAATAGTGATTTGTCTTCATTGTTCTGAATACCTCTCACAAAATCTGAAACTTTTTGTTCGCCAATAAGTTTGCTTAATGTTAACTTAAAGGATATCCAATCTACGTTGCCTAAGTTTTCTTCCAGAGCTAAATTTTGAATTGGTTCTTGAAGCAGATTATTCTCTTCAGTAGGTGGTGTAATTTTAGTATAATCCACTGCATTTGGGTTCCATGGCACCAAACCGCATTTACGAAAACCATTTTTTGCAATGTCTGGTGTAATCTTTGAATTTATAATTTTTTCTAGCAGTGGTGCAAAATTATGTTTTTTTAATTCAGACATATTGTTTTCTAATCTCCATTCCAAAACATTTTCTTTCCAGGTACCCTTTAGAGATTTAAATATAGCTACATCCAGTGGCTGTAACAAGTGGGTTGAATTTGGAAATAATGCGATTAATATTATACCCTTATCAATACAAAAATTACTTAGAGGCAAAGTCAGGTGGGATGAGTGTCCATCCACAAATAAAATAATGGGCAAAGGTATTTTGGCAACTTCTGTCAGCCAAGGAAAAAACACATTGGTGATATATTCAAAAAATCCTTCAGCAGTCATCCATCCGCTCTCTGAGCGACCTATTCCCCACTGTTTTGGTACACTCTCCGCCAGAACTGCTGGAATTCTTACATATCGGAATATGACCATTGGTGGACCAACACTACCTGCAGCATTACATGCTACCAAAACAGTAAGACACTCTTTCTCATCATTTCCAACAGCTTGGTAGACAGATCGGTCACCTCTTTTTGCTAGAATTTTTTGTCCTTTTGGATTTAAAAAAAAGGCTGATTCGTCAGCATTAAAGACCCTGGTAGGGTCTTTGAGGATATCACAATAATTTGATTCTGAGAGATAATCGTAAACTTCAGTGAACCAGTTTTTAATTTGTTGTTCAGTTACATTTTTTCTGCTGCTGGTAAGATTTTGGCAAACTCTTTGAGAAATTTCTGGATGCCTTTTTAAAAATCCGTAATACCATTTCTTTCCAATTTTGTAGTTTTTTAAGTTCAGAGGTTTACTTAATTCTATCGCCAATTTTCTAGCACTTACGATTAAAATGCTTCTTGTAATTGGGAATTTTCGACTTGCCATTGATATTATCCACTGCACTAGAATATTTTCTTCCTCTGCAGTAAATATTGGATTTGGACCCATTCTTCTTTCTACTGGATTTTTGCCTTTCAATTTGTAGAGTAAGGTAACTCGTGGAACTTTATGGAGTCTGGCAGAGGTTGCCGTAGGCATTCCATTTCGGCAATCTACCAAAGCTGCTTCCATATCTTCATGACTGTATTGTAATATTTTTTTTGGCATCCTTTTAAATCTATAACAAAAAAAAGCTGTCACGTATTGGAACCCACATTTTCTGATTGTAACCAATACCTGACACTGGGTGTCATGTACTGGTGTCAAAAAAATTTTACATGAATTCTAGTTACCTAAAGATGACACCCCTTGTATCTGGTTTATTTCAAGGTTATTTACTAAAATTTATTAATAAATAAGAAAATAACTTCCAACCCCCACTAGCATTAGTTCTTAATATGTCTAAACT
Source organism: Diabrotica undecimpunctata (assembly GCF_040954645.1). Lineage (NCBI taxonomy): Eukaryota > Metazoa > Arthropoda > Insecta > Coleoptera > Chrysomelidae > Diabrotica > Diabrotica undecimpunctata. The sequence goes on from NC_092809.1 coordinate 96,893,902, forward strand.
TAAATAAAAAGTACCAAAAAATATTAATAATGTTTTCTTACCTTTTAGTCACTCTACTAACAAAAAAACTTTAAGACGATAGGACCATGCATCTACTTGTGAAAACAATTAATAGCCATCTTGGATTCAGAAATAGCAAACTACTTTTAATGCTCACTGATAGATGGCACTAACAGCAAAGAATTAAATTTATGCCAGAGAAGATTTCTGTAATTTTAACCCTTATTTGATTGAATTTATTTCATAAGTGTCACCTATAGGTGCCCTGTCCACTACTGGTGCCATTACCTTATACTAATTTGAGTATTTTACATCTTTAGGTATATAGTCGACTTCCGCACATCCGCTCAGTCTACACATTATTAATGTGAATGAAAACTAGATCTAATGTAATATTTTTATTATTCATAATAATAAGCATAAATATAATATTCTATTGTGACAACGTAAAGTGACCCGCAAGGGAACATATTTTCGCCGCCGCCGCCAATGATGGAATTCAAAATTTCCGAGAATGCATGATAGACACGCGAGTTCGGCTACTTTTGACCACTTACGACGAGTGATTTGTTATTTATAGTTTCATTTAATGTTTGCCAGACTATAATATCATACACACACACATATATAGAGAATTAATAATATATGGAAGTGACAAACTCTTCGCTCTCTTTACAAAACTAGTTGAAATATAATTTTATGGATAGCAAACGATATAAAAAAAGGTTGTTGTCAATCGCTTACAATATTTAAAATATTCATAGACTAAGTATTGACTATGAAAGAGAGAGAGAGAGAAACATAGAGAAGTGGCAAAGGAAATGGGCGAATTATAGCGGAAAGGCAAGGTGGACGAAGGAGCTTATTCCCTTATTATATATAATGAGAGGAAACTTTAAGACGTTAATCGCTTTCAGGCTGGATGAAAGAAACATGGTAATTATGAGAGGAAAAAGCGAATTGAGATCCCTGGGGTGATAAAGAAGAAGGAGCAAGAGGATACAGGAGGAAATTGAACCAGGATCTGTAATTTTTTTTTTCTCGAGAGCCAACAACCAAAGTACCAAAATTAGTTTATGGACTAGCAGAAATATTTTTTCCTCTTGTTTTCTTTTCGTAATGGCAGTTCTTAAACTATTTTTTTCTGATTTATGATAGGTATGATTAATTGTAAGTTTTCTTAATATAATATAGTTATCCTTCTTTTAAGGTGAAGAATTTCTACTAATTATGCAAATCTCCATTTAAATCTTAGAACCTATGTCAATAGATGGCAATGTTGTATAAAATAAATAATTACTGAAAACAAAAATGTTTTATTTTCCTTAATATGGTAATATCACTCACTTTGATACAAAAATTCCTTTATCCCATGTGCTTACAGAAATCACCTGAAAAAAGGTAAATTCCTCCCAGAGAACATCACCGGACTGGGAGCTCTTTGGGAATCTTATTTCTGGATCGTTACTCGTATGTATTTCAAAATTTGCATCAATAAATCAGAACCCCCAAAAAAAAGATAATTATCATCCGGATATATTTTTGTTCTGCTTAATTAAGAGACCTGATTATATGTAAAAATATATTATATTAAATATAGCCAATCAGTATTGAACGAGGCGTAAGACAAGGCTGTATACTATCTCCCACCCTCTTTAACGTGTATTCTGAGAATCTATTTAGTTAAGCTTTAAAAGATCAAAAAGGAATTATCATAGGAGGAGAAATAATTAACAATATACGGTACGCCGACGATACTGTGATTCTAGCTGAAAACATCGACGATCTGCAGGAGCTAATCAATAGAGTTGACATGGAATGCACAAATTGGGGACTGTCGATAAATATCGATAAAACTAAATACATGGTGACCAGTAAAGTGGATATCGGCGCAACCCAACTGATATTAAACCAACAACCGCTGCAGAGAGTTCAGAGATTCAAATACCTTGGATGTTGGATTACCCAAAATCTAGATCCATCCTTCGAAATTCGATGTAGAATTGAACAGGCAAGAAACTCATTTCAAAAGTTCAAGCCTCTATTATCCAATAACTCATTAAATTTGGAAATCCGTGAAAAGTTTACAAGATGTTACGTGTGGTCTGTACTTTTGTATGGATGTGAAACTTGGACTTTAAACGCCGATATCATGAATAAAATCGAGGCGTTTGAGATGTGGTTGTATCGAAGGATACTAAAAATTCCATGGACTAGCAGAACCAGAAACGAAGAAGTTCTTCGAAGAATGGGACATCAACGAACTCTATTAAATATTATTAAGAGGCGTAAACTAGAATATCTTGGACATATAATCAGAGGACCAAAATATGAGTTCCTTCGGCTAATTCTCAACGGTAAAATCGAAGGAAAGAAATGGATAGGATGGAAGAAACTCTCTTGGTTGAGGAATTTGCGGCAGTGGACAGGTTTGACAGCGGACCAATTGCTACACGTAGCGCAAGACCGAGATCTGTATAAAAATATTATAAGCATGGTAGTCGCGACGTTCCGTAGGGATATGGCACTCTAAGAAGAAGATATTCAGTAGAAATATATTAGTAAAATATATTATTCTGTAACATTGAAAATCAGAATCATAAAGAAATATAGTCAAATGGGGGATGAAGGCCAAACTGGTTTTAGGGCTAGAGGAAGATCAGCTGTCGAGCTGTTGTCATGTGTACATTAAGCCAAATTATAGAAGAAAAAATTAGCATATAATCACAAAAGCCATAATAACAATAATCAATAAACACTATATCTTGACATAAGGCAATTATATAACAGCATATACTTTAATAAAACCTACAAACCTCAAACCTAAAAGTTGTAAAATCATTCTACAATTCAAATTACAATATGATTTACAGTTATCAAAATCAAGCACAAATCTATGTACAAATACTATAATAAGAGCCTTTAAAAATTGTTTGAATTTCTCTGCTAAAATTTGTGGACTACTCTATTTTTTAGTGTTTTATTATTTTAAAAATTTTCATCAAATACCTGTAGAATCCATAAACTATTTAATAAACTTAATATTACTGTTTCCTTTAAACATTTTAATACTATATTATATATTGATAAGAACCAAAAACACAGCACAAAAATGACTTGTTAATTATAAACTTGTGTATTAATATTTGATTTACCTTTAGGGTACAGTCCTCTTGCGTTATCAGGACATTGTCTAGATATATGTCCTTGTTCATTGCATATAAAACATTGGGCATACTTAAAGTCCTGCCCCCTTACAACTTTGCATTCAAAGTGAGTGTGTTCCGTTGAGCCACATTTGAAGCATATTCCTGATGCAGATGTTGAAACTTGATCTTTATTCAATTCTGGGCATTCTGACAAATTGTGACCTGATTTTCGACAGTTGAAGCATACCTAGAATAAAATGTAATATATGATTAATGAAATTCATATTAATAATAATGTAACTTTTATAAAAAAAAAACATAAATCCGTGTAAAATCAATATTCCGCATAAATCTATATAAATAAAAATAATATTTTTGTTGTAGTGGTTATTATCAGGAGAAAGTTTGTGTAAAAAATAATTTTAAAAAGTCATTTTTTTGCCATAATTTTTCTGCCATTTTAAATTTCAATATACCTAATAGATGGCCTAATAAAATACAATAAAATAAACTAGAATGAAATGGAATAAAGTAGAATAAAAAAGAGTAAAATAAAATAAAACAAAATGAAATAATATTAAATCAAATTAAAAGAAAATGACAACTACAAGCCATATTGGGGTCATACAAGCCCAAGAAACCATCCAATATCTTACAGGGAGTTACTTGACATTTATAGGAACTGATTATAATGAAGGGCATGACTAAGTTTAAAATATATACTATCCAACAAACTGGAACTTTCCCAATCCAACCATCTTGCTGATTGTAGATATGTTCCAGATACTATGCTTGAAAATTACAACTACAAGCCATTTTGGAGTCGTACCATGCTCAAGGACCAACTAGTGGCACATATTAGGCCAGACCTTGTACTAATTAACAGACTAACTAGACAAACAATACTTATTGATGTGGCGAGACAGAACAACTTTATTCAATGTGTTATACACAAAGAGAAGATCGCCATGTACAGATACCTGAGATACTAATAAGAAAACAATGGATAATGGAAAGTATCCAGATACCTATTATTCCCTCTACCACTGGCATCATTCCGAAGGACCTTCTATATAATATCAAAGAGCTGAGCCTTGGTTTGGTGAACATCTCTATAATATCATGCAAAAAGTGGAACTATTGCCATGTGAATAATATCTAAATTAAAGTTATCTGACTCTTATGCCACTATAAACTGTCATACATATTATTAATCTATAAAAAATAACAGTTTGAAGAAAAATTGTGTATTAGAATAAAAATATTGAGAATAACAATTTCTTTTGAGAGAAACCTGACAAAATATATTATATCAAAAATAATATCAGAATATACTAATTAAGTAATTTTACCTTTTTCTTCTCTCTAGTAAAAGCCTTTTCAGCTCTTCTCCTTTCTAGTTTCAAAGCTATGTCGATTTCACTTCTTGGTAGTCCTTTACTTATCATTTCCCTTCGAAGCTTTTTTAACCTAACAGCATCCTCCTTTTTGACTGGAAATCCATCTACATAGTCTACTTCAACCTCCTTTCCATTTATAAACATTTTTGTGGGCAAAAGGGGTTTCTTTCGCTGAGGTTCATTGCCATCTTTTCTTTTTGGGAATTTTTTTTCAAATTTTTTATTGATTTGATTAGGTTTTTCAAACTTTTTAAAATCTTTTTGTTTCTGTGGCGAATTAAATTTATTATTATTTTTATTCTCTATATTTTTTTCATTTAAAATTTCTAAATTAACTGATGCTTCGCCATTTTCTACTTTTATTTTTCCTTCTTCTTCTTTTTGCTTTTTTAATTCAGCTTTTAGTCTCTTTTTCTTTTCTACTTGTTTAATTCTTCTTTGTTTTTTCTTTTCAATCTTTTTTAAATCTAGTTCCGTCAAATTTTCCTTAATAATCTTTTTAGGTTGATTAGCACCTTTCTGTTTCTTGGATTGATCATTCTTTCCCTTTTTGTTTACGATATCTTTACTTTTGTTTTCACCTTGAGTTTTAAGCTTTTTCTTATTTGTGGCATTTTCTTCTTCAGATTTTCGTTTTTTAGGGTGCTCTTCTGATTTCTCAATATTCTCACCTTTAGGATTAACACTTTCTATTTTTATTGGTACTTTTTTCTTTTTTCCTTTCTTTATTTTAGCTGGTGGAATTGAAACCTCCACTTTGGAACTTTGTTCATCTGGAGGGGCATCACTATCATCATTCTCTTGGGGATTACTGAAAAAAAGATAGTTAACAATATTTTATATTTCAAAATAAGCAGAAATAAATTATTTTGGGAAAAAGTTGAACATCCTATTAATATTACCCCCTTAATAAAATTAAATTTAAATACAAGTGTGATTTGAAGTTAACATAGCTTAAGATGAAGATATCTGAGAACAAAATCCTCTCACAAACAATTGTGTCAAATTCTTATATAAAGTACATTCATTTACCAAATTCCCATCAGTAAACATGAGCATGTGTTGATATTCGCTGTCTCATTCGTCAAAAGGCTATTAAATATAATTTATTACCTTAAGCCAGACAGATTCTCATGTTACAGATCCCAACTTGCCAGCATTTTAAATTCAAATTGTATCGTGTTGATTTTTAAGTTAATATATTGTGTTATATTTATGTTATAGTTATTGTTAAGTTATTTACTGGTCGTGTTATTTTTAGAGTTTAGTTTAATTGTGATATAATGATTAAATTTCAAGAAATTCTTACACTAACAGTTTCAAAAGTAAATATTTTTAAAAATCATATGATACATAGGTCGTACATCAGTACAACCCTCTTTGGCTTACATGTGGTTCTATTGACAATTGGGAATTTGTAAAATGAATACGGTTTAAAACACAATCAATAATATATTTTTCACGAATGCGATATGTAGATATTTCTATACATCATAGACATAGGAATCGCCAAATCAGTGGAGAAAAAGCATCAAAGAAACCCAATACTTTATACCACTAAGATTTCTTAATGATGTATTGGAACTTTAAAAGGAAATTACATAAAAAAATAATGTTTTCCATAGAATTAAAATCATTGCACAATCATTAGTAAGTGAAGCAGAATTCATTGATATACATTTCATCCCCGTAGACATTGTTGTCTTACTACACTAGTACCGATTTAACATGTTTTTAGATTTGATCTTTGGATTACTACTTGGTTCTGAATCAGAAATGACATAATTTTCAGATTTTCATCTGCTCTTAAATCTTCAAGTGTCTTAAACATTGATTTATATTTGATACATCCACTTTTTTATGTTAATGTGTATAAAGATTCTATTTCACTAAATACTTACTTAGCTTTTGTTTTTGGCTGACTTAATATTTTATCAAGTTTTTCTTTCAAAGCTACAAATGTTTCATCATTATCTGATAACTCATCATCCATATTAACTGGAAAAGATTTGTTTAATGAATTTTGGTTAGTATTTTCAACAAATGATGTATCATATTGTTTAGAGACTGATTTATTATTTTTTTTCTTGTTACTAGGACTCTGATCGACGTTTTGAATTACACAATTATCAGTCTTTGAAAATGAATTTTTCTTTGTTCTAGCAAATGTCGATGGGATTTGATCTGGAAATTCTGCCCACTCTACATGTTTACTTTCCTCCTCTTCCTTTTCTTCTAAAAATGCTCTATAATTTGCATTGCGCTTATCAATAGCCTGTTGCCTGTTTTTCTTTTCAGAAATTTCTTTATCTTTATCTAATAATTGCTGTTTCATTTGGTTCCAGGGTGTAGCTTCTTCTGGAACGCGTTCATTTGATGCTTTTGAGCCTTTCGCTCTTGCAAATCGAGTCATATTAAATTAGGAAAATAGTTCTAAACACTGTTGTTATACGGACTTGGACAGTAGGACAGTACACATGTAAAATATTAGGTTATGAATATGATATCATAGCACACTACCACCTAGCATTGAAACTTCCGTGTTAAGGAATAAAACATAGATTGGCGCATCACCTAGTGATCGGGCGCATAACTATATATACATGGCGCTAAATTCAAAAGTTTAGTAATATTACCTAGGATTGTGAACTCATTTTAAAGTAAAGGAAAATCGATATAATCCTAAAATAACAAGAAAAATCCTTATCCTATACGATAATAAATATTTTTCGTATACTTTTTGGGTTTTCTTGTTATGTTGGGACTATATTTATTTTCCATTACATTAAAATGCCAAAGTGGTTAAAAAAATTACAGAATAAAATATAGAATAAAATTTTTATTTATAAAAATGTTACAAGAAATGTTATATGTGTTACAAGAAATATTAATAATACAAGCCATGTGTAGTATAATTTAGTTTTCTTAATGTTGTGACAAGAACGGGTCAGTATTTAAATAATTGTTTTGTCATTCTTATCAAGTTTTATGTGAATAAAAGCCTAATTCTGCAAAAGACATTTTACTACAATTTTATTCGCATAAATTTACAATGGGGAAGTACTTTAGACCAGATAAACTAGAGGCTGGTCCAAACTGTCAAACTTCCACCAAAGAATTCAAACATTAGTAAGTATATAACATTCAAGAATTTTTTAGAAAGCAATGAATCTAAAGATAAATCCCTAGAAGGTAAAGATAAGTACATGCTTTTAAAAAATTAATCTACGATTACATAAGCGAAGCAATCAATCTGGAAAACCAATTGCTTTTTTCACACATACCCTCACAGATTCTGAATAAAAACATTATGCAATTGAAAAAAAAGCAAATGAGTTAAAGTATTTAAAAAAATGCAGACATTATCTGGTAGAAAAGCAATTCTAACCAATTACAGATTAAATCACTATTTGGTTTATATAGAATGACAGTATATATCAAATCTAACAAGGAGAACTAGCTTTACTTCACAAGAATTTATTAATTATCTACACTCTAAAGGAATATATTCAAGTAGAACAACACCATATAATCATGAAGAAAATGGTTAAGTCGAAAAATACAATGAGTTATATGGAAATTGGTGAATCTAGCATAGAAAACCAAAAATTTAGAATTCACTTAATGGAAAACTGCTTTACCATGTACTCTGCACTATATAAGAAGTTTACTGTTGAATTGTTATATTATTGAATCAAGATAATGATGAAGGTCCAAATAACACACTAGAGAATTCCACTACTAAATAAATACCAGATGAGACAGAAAATTTACCTGTTCAAAAACCTGATGATAATGATGAACCAAGATTGGAAAATTCAGATTTTCATTCTAGCTGTAAATCAGCTGGAGCTAAAAATAAACCAAAATAGTTGCAATATTTTGTTCAAAAATAGGGACGGGTGAATGTAGTATAATTTAGTGTTCTAAATGTTGTGACAGGAACTTGTCAGTATTTAAATATTTTTTTTGTAATTCTAATGTCAAATTAAAGCCTAATAAGCAACAGACAGCCATCAGACATTCTGAGTTTTTTGTAGTACTTTCATCCTAATGCAATAACACACACTATCAGTGGTCAGTGAAAACTCTTACAGTCTGGCGTTCTACTCACAGAAAGAGAGAACTCAAGGACCCTGCTAGGTTGGAAACAGAACAATTAAATGATTTAGTTCTAGAAAGAAGTTTTTATACATTTATACTCATACTATATGTTATATATTTATATGATAATACTTTTATTCTTATAATCAGAATCATAATATGAGTTCCAGAAAAATATTCTGGTTATCAAAAAAATTATGATTTTGATTAGATTAGCAAAATATTGCTTCTTGCAAAAAGAAAACCCAAGAATGAGGAATAACCGAATGATAGCAAATAGAAAAAACGAACAAAAAAAAAGAACAATGGATAAGGTAAATAATTTATTTCTAAGGTATGCTTAAAGTTTTCACCCAGAATGTAAGCTTTGCTAAAACCTGATATAGTAACTTTATTTGCTCAGTATAAACTCCAAACAACAGAGGATAATAATGTTTTTATGCCTGAAATGACAAACACAATTACAATCAACAGATTTTTTCACCAGTATGTCATCTTAAGATGAGACATCCCATCCCTGTCATCAACAGAATAGGAAAGATCGCTGTCAACACATTCAAATTTATTTATTCATAACTCTGAATGCCTTACCGCTGTCTATGTGGATGCAGGCTAATATACGGGACAAGCCGATTAAGTGTTACAACTTAGTGGTTAAGTACACAGTATTTTAAGATAATAAAATTAAATAATGTGAAATAAAAATATATTATGTACACAAACACATGCATGTACACATACATATATATATATATATATATATATATATATATATATATATATATATATATATATATATATATATATAATTAAAGATGTAATGACATTTTAAAACCTATAAACCCAACAGTTAGTTCTATGATTCTAAAATCCAGCACAAACAATAAAGATGGAAAAATAACATAACAAAAATAAAAAAATATGTAAAGTATTACCTAGTTACAATAAAAACATGAAGTATTTTACACAGTTAAGTTTCCAAACTCTATGGTACCAGTAACTCTTCTACTAATATTTATATATTTATTGAGGGACATATTAAATACATTTACATTTAGGTTGTTTAACAAAGATAAGTATCTATTCAGTGGGCTATTAGCACCATAGGTTGTTTTACAAAATGGAACATTAAAAGTACATAGATGAGGCAAACCATGGTATTATAATATGGTACTCTAAGACCAATCTCACTCACAAGAGAGGGACAGATCCCTCCTCATACTTAAAGCAGGCAAGCTCATAGACCTCTCCATGATAGTGTAGTCATGGTCTGCTAATCTAATCCAACTTTGAAAGGCGCACACCTGTAGAAATTTATGCCGAACCCTCTCTAAGGTGATGCTTTTTAAGATAGTTGTTGAACCACCACCTACAAATAATTCAAATACTAAGCTAAGTAAGACTGGTTTTATAATATATAATTTTAGGTTAAATTTATAAACTAATTTTATAGTAAAAGGTCAGATATAATGTGAATAAGAATATAGGTCAGTGGTATAATAGTTCTTACCTGGTCCTGGTAAAAACAAACTCGGAACGGCTGTTCTCGTAATACCGCTATTTCCAACATTGACTATATCTTCCTCTTTAAAATGACTAGCGCATACACGAAAATTGTTATAAATAGTTTCTTTTGCAGCATTCTCTAATTAGGGCTCTTAACAGCATTCACCCATTTATCAAACATATCCATATAATGTCCTGGACTTAAAAAAGTAGTATCAAAGAATATAGACGCTTAAGCGTCTATATTCTTTGGTAGTATCCATGCAATCTGGAACACATCTTTTTTGTTCAGTTCTTCGTCTCTACATTGTTATTCCATGTAATGTGTTCGATTCCATAATAAAAAATCGTCGAAAATTGTACGATTTTGCACTATTTATACAAAAAATTTTAAATTATAAAATAAATTATAAAAAATAAAACAAATACAAATATGGCGCCGTATTTGTCTAAACTCAACTTTGACTTGATCACAGCACACTCACTCCGTGCAGGAACGAGACTAGCAGCGCCACCAAGCGAATGGGCGCCTAATCCGAACATGATTTGACCTTGGCTATCCCTGTTACCAATATGTATGATATCGATGTGCATACTGTGCATACCTTAGACAAGGAAAGAGAGTGCATACCTTAGACAAGGACGACAAGGTGCATACCAGTGCATACAGTGTCAGCACAGAACCCACAGAACAATCCAGAGCACGATCGCTCAACAAATAAAATTGACAGTTTTAACAGCCCGTTCAGACGTGGTTCAGAATCTCGTAGTACTCTACTTGAAAATAGTAAACAATTAATTTAAAAGTTTCCTAGCTAGGTATACGTTTTTGGTTTTATCTGAATTTGTTTACTGATTCTCTCTCTGAAGTATTTAGTGTACAACGAGATAAACTGGTTTAAATTATTGTATCGTACTTGCCGTCCGCTCGGGCTGTAAAATAACCACTTTTATTATACTGTCAAACACAGATAAATTAAACCTAGGTTGGTAACACAGCACACTCCCACCTAGCACTGGCAGTCCCGTATTAATTAGTAAAACGACGATTGGTGCATCGCAACCATCGAGCAAAAAGACAAAAGAGGGAATCTAATCGTTATGAAAAGGCGACCAAAAAAGTGGCCTCTGATGGCGGACATATCCGGAAATGCGAATGCGCCAAATTTAAATTTTCCGACACTTATTAACAGTAGCTATAAAATAGTTTTCAGAATGTGTCTTAGACGAGAAAATTTTAAATAAATATTAACGATAACAGTCTAAAATGTGAAACAATTGTTAAAAAACTTCAATATAAATAAGATTTCATGTGACAGTTGAGACAAATAATAACATAACCCAACTAAATTTGATTTCTTAAACAAGGAAAGACTCTCTTTCCTTGTTTAATTTGGCCTCTCAAGATGGCACTTCCTGTCTAACAATATTTTTGCCCCCACTACCTTTACATTCCCTCTTTTGTCTTTTTGCTCGATGATCGCAACACAAAATATTTGTCTTAGGTTTGTTCTTTCCTAGAATCTTTAAGCCAAGTACACTGGAATTACAGCCACCAGAAATATTTAATTATATACGCGTAAAAATAATATTTGAAGATTTCTATTAATGTTAACTTAGAAATACATCATAACTAGTTTCAATTAAATGGTACAATTGGATTAAAAAGCGTTTTTATGAAGCACACTAGTTCGGATCACACCTTAAATGCGATCGAACGGAGGTGGGTGACATTTTTCTTAATGTGGCATTAACTTGTCAGTATTTAAATAATTGTTTTGTTATTCAATAATGTCAAATTTTATGTGAATACAAAATACAAGCAAAGAATATAGAAGCATATTCTTTGATACAAGCCTGGTTTTAGGTCGTAGTAAAAACAAACTTGGAACGGCTGTTCTCTTAATGCCCCAGTTTGATTATATCCTCCTGTTTAAAATGACTAGAGCATACATGAAATTGTTATAGTTTCTGCTGCAGCATTCTCTAATTTAGGGCTCTTAACATCATTTACCCATCTATCAAACATATCCATATACAATTTTGTGGACTTGGAAAAGGGTGTTGTTTGCTAGTAGTATCTATCCAATAAAGAACACAACATCTTTTTTGGTCAGTTCTTCATGTTTCCATTGTTATTCCATGTAATATGTTCGATCCATAATTAAAATTAAAAATGGTCTAAAATTGTACCTTTTGCACTATTTATGAAAAAATAAAACAAAATTCTTCTCACTTGAAAGGACGGTTGTGACTTATGTTTGACTTTAATGCCATAAAGTGACAACGAACCAGTGAGTGATATCGTTGATTGAATAACCCAAATTTTATTCAATCAACGGTGATGAATCGAATTCTTACATATCTCTGCAACGAACAAAGCTCCAGAACAGAAATGAGACTATTTAGCAGTACCACCAACGGAAGGGTGCCAAATAAAAACGTGCGTTGACCTTGGCTAACCTTGTTACTAATCGCAAGCTAATCACTGATAAATTAAACGAATGGTCAATAAACATAAATAATGTAAAATAATTGGAAAATAAATAGGTATTATTATATTATTTCAATAAAATTATACAACAATAATTATACTCTAGGAATATAAATTTTAAAAGTTTAACTGATAGATTTCAAAGCAAGTCAAAGCGAACTTCAAATTACACATGTTATGTTGGTATTAGATATTAGACGAATGTGGACGAATGCTGGCGAGGTGGGGCGAGCGTGTGAACGGTATGCTCGCTTTGTCTTGTGGTACCTCGCCCCGCTCTTGAAGGTTACAATTTATTATGATTATTTTGTATAATTTATGACTAAAAAAGGCTTTAAGCATTCCATAGTTAGGTTTTAAGTTAGTAAGTTACGGTTTGCTATGTGTATTTTATTTATTTGGATAAATAATGTCTGACTGGACGAATGATTTTACATACAAGTTTTTAGAGGCTTATCAAAATGAACCTATTTTGTGGAATCCATTACATGCATCTCATAAAGATAAGAAAAAAGTTAACGATGGTTGGATTCGCTTGGGCCAGAACCTAGATATTCCTGTAGCCATTTTAAAAAAGAAAAAGGATTCCTTGAGAGCAACTTTTAGACAGCAGTTCCGAAAAAAGAGAGACTCAATAAAATTAGGTAGTACCGATGTATATAAACCTGTATGGTTTGCATATGAACTTATGGAGTCTTTTCTGGGAAATATCTATGAATGTGACACTACCGTCAAGACTGAATATTTGGAGGTTTGAATATTGTGTTAAACTTATTAATTTTATTTTACTTTATATGGAAAGAACAGTTTTTATGATTTAGCTACTTGTATACATAATAATAAGAGGCGAAGATAAATATTATAAAAATATAGTAAATATTTTTCTCATTATTCAAAGTTGTAGGTTAAATTTGACATAGCTATGATTATGTACACTTCACTTTTTCAGTTGTTTCTAGTTTTTTTGGTAGAAATTGCACAGATCATTTATGTCGTAGGTAAAAGTAATTTAGATGAATCGTCTCTACTTAGCTTTGAAATAGTAAGGCAATAATGAAAAAAATGGGTTCTAATTTGAGTAAATTTTATGGTATAATATTTAATTTCCCAAAATTTCAAAGTATATTGTTCAGAATCACTCATTCTTTCCTTATATTACATGCATTACTGTATGTTTTACATTGCCACTCATAAACGGTTGTTAGATAAGTTTAATATGTATAATATTTCTAAACATTAACAACTTACCCTATGATCTTTCATATTTTAATCTACCAATACCAAGTTATACCTTATCTATAAAAAATATTACCAACAAAAGAGTGTAGACCATTCTTTGTTGATATTCTTTCTGTAACATTTTTGATGATTCAAACCATAATTTCCCATATAAATAATCTCTCATATGAACTATATTTATATTGTTTATACTAACACATTCCCAGAGTTATATATAGGTCCTATTGTTTATTTATAAAGTAGAAATTTCTTCCACAGGTAGGCTGAAGTTTATTTTATATTATCAGATAATATAAAATATCAGTTTTTTATTGTTATATAAAATGAATTTCCATCAAGTAACAGTCAAAACCATCACTTACAATATAAAATATGTTTTTAATATTGTAGCGAGGGTTTTCCCTTTGATTATTAGATTTGATTTGCTGTTCAGAGTACTTTGTACCTCTTCAGTAATGTTCCGTACTATGCAAAAGCAACAATTTTGTTAGGTATATCATAAAATAATACATACCTATATGTCACATGTAGAATAGTTCTTTGCTTGAACCCAAACCACTACTTATTTATTGTATAAAACCTACCCTTCGTAAAATTTTGGAATATTGGTTAAAATATGATCATTTTTGTTTATGTATTGCTAGATGCTATATGCTAGACTTTATTTAGTCTTGTTGGTCTTGTTGGTCTAACAATTTTAAATGCCATTCTTAGAGCATTAAAGAATCCAAATTATTGTATTCAACACCCATTTTTTGTTTGAATAATTACATGGTTTAACTATTTTAAGTAATTTTTTTTGGTCAATTTTTTGTTCAATAATTATAGTATAAATTCTCAATTTGGAAGAGTGATGTCATCGTTTGAAGGCGGTGAAGTGGGGAAAGACGTATGAAGATTCAGTGGCGTACACTCACTTTTATTTCAATGTTAATTATATTATATTTTTAAATATTGTTTGTTCGAAATAAGTCACAATATATTTATTTACAGGTTTTTACTGACGTTTCGATCTCTTTTTCAGACCTTGTTCAAAGATATAAATGATAGTTATATTTATTTTATTTGTTTTATTATAATATATTCATATAATCCTTTTATTATTTGTTTTCTATTTTTTTTCTAACTTTGAAAACGGTCTCTGGAATACAGGAGAAACACTGAATTAAACATGTAAATAGATATATTGTGGATTATTTCCATTTTCCCTTGAAATGCCACAAGCAAAAAGCTATAAAAAATAAATATAGGTACCATTTTTATATTTGAAAACGGTCTCTTTATATAGAGATCGAAACGTCAGTAAATTAAACATATGAATAAATATTTTGTGACTTATTCCCTTCAGTCTCCTAAAAATACAGAATGCCACAAACAAAAAGTTTGTCGCGGAAGTTATGTTAAAACGTCTTTTGACGTGACCCGTCCTTAAAGAGTTACACAATTAATTTTTTTTAAAACAAATTTTAAGATAGTTTCCACACCGCCCTAGAGGTATGTCTTGTGGCGCGTTACTTTTTTTAAATGAGTGTTTGCCAAGAGCCATATTGTCCCATTAAATAAAATGAACAAAACACAAACAGTATAAAACAAAATAAAATCCTATGAAACAAAATAAAATTCTATAAAAACAAATTAAAAGTAATTTTTGATGTAACAAAACATTGTACACACTATTTAAACACAAACACTATACACACTTACTAAGTTCTTCTTTTTTTCTTCTTTCTCTTTCCTCTTTCTTTTTTTTTGTTTTTGGTTTTTTTATGCTGATGTTCTTACTAAACTATTAGAAAATATGCGCTGTCCAAATCTGAAGATGCAGTTCTGCTATCGCTGTCATTATCTACACCTGGTGTAATTATAATTGGCTCTAGTAAAACTTCGATATGAGTGTCAAGTTCCCACATACGATGTTCTTCTTTATGTGGCCTATACATTTAACTCATTTCTCTGGAGTTACATGGAGGATTGCCTGAATCAAAAGTTCCTTAATTTCGTTTAATTTGAACGTTTTGTTATTTCGTGCTACTTCTCCTTTCGCGTCCCAGATAAGTTCAATGGGATTAAGTTCGAAATGATAAGGTGGTAGATGCAGAACTTTGACACCATAATCTTTTGCAGTTTCATCCACAGCATATTTAAGATATTCACTTTTCCTTAACCGTGCAATGTCAAGTAGCTGAATTTTGAGCATTGATTCTTCGTATGCAATCTTCTTTTCTGTAAGCCATTCTTGAATTCCCCCTTTCCGCCATGCCGTCGTTGGTAATTGTTCTAGTCTGCGGCTATGATATGGCGCATTGTCCAAAGCAACTACAGACCCAGGTTCCAATTTTGGTAAGATTCTCTTAAACCAGCTCTCAAATACTTCGGAAGTCATTTCTTCATGATAATCACCTGTTTTTTTCGACTTAAATTGAAGCAAACCATCATCAAGGAACCCTGTATCACTTCCTATATGGATGATGATTAAACGCCGTCCCTTTCCTGATGGAGCTTTTAATCCTGTAGATAATCCTTCTATAAATGCTTCGCGTTTACTTTTGACATTTAAATCTTGCGCCAAACTTTTCCAACTGTATGACATTCGTTAGTCCAGGTTTCATCCAAATAATATATTTTGCGTCCAGCGCTGCGAATTTTGCGTATTTCTTCTAAATATTTTCTTCTCCACAGAATAATTTAATTTTTTTCTAATAGCATACTTTTTCTGTTGCGTTTTACATATCGAAAGTTCATTTCGCGCATGGTTCTGATTAAGACCCTACGAGATATCTTGGGTAAGTAATCATCGTTTGTGAGCTCTTAAGAAATTTTTTTCAGTGTTAGAATTTCACTCCGAAAATAAAATGAATGCATTTTTCGACGTATAATATTCCTTGTCTCGTCATCCAAAGCAGTAATTTTCCTTCCTCTAGTTTTACCTTTTTCTTGCTTTTTATTTTCCGATGTATTTTTAAGTACACGATAAATACAGCTAACGGATACTTTTGTTAAACTACTACAAATGTCGACCGCTTGGCTACTTTTGGAGGTTAACATTTCCGTCTCTTTTGCGGCTTTTCATTTTTGGAATCAACAATCAACAACAATTTGGAATCAATAATCACAGAATATAACTAAAAATTCACTATAAACCAAAACTCCAATAAAACTCAAATCAAATAATCATAGAATATAACTAAAACTTCACTATAAACCAAAACTCTAATAAAACTCAAACCAAATAATCACAGAATATAACTAAACATTTACTATAAAATGACAAACTATAACACTCGTATTATCAATAACACGTTTTATCAATAACACAAACTTATCACATAAAATATACTCACATGCACTACCCTCAGAAACGACAATGTAAATGAACGATTGTTGATTTCTTGATCGGCACTTGCTCGGCCATAAAATAACAAAAACGAGTTTTACAGCTATCTGTGGGTCGGAATTGTAGATCGGAGTTCCGTCGCTAATTCCAAAATTGCCAAACGATTGAAAAATAATGTTTTAAAATATCGATTTTTATTTTATAAATTTAAATATGTAACGAAACGGAACATATAAATAAAATTTATTTCATTACAATTTTGTGCTTAATTTTTTACTATTGAAAAAATCATGTTTTTTTGGTATTTTTATGACGGTAATAATGGCTGCGTGGAGGAATACAGGTTTTGTATGACCATAATTACTACTTGTGAACAAGAATTGGCTACACTGTACGACAACTCCTGGTCAAGTCTTCTATAGAGAAGCACAAATAAATATACTACTTTATATATTCTGTAATTTTTCTTATGAGAAAACGCAAATTGCAATTGAGAAAACGGGTAGTTTTCAAGGGCCGCTGTGTACATTTAAATTTGAGGATATTCGGCGTTTAAACGATGAAATCACTCTTCTAAATTGAGGATTTATAGTATAGTTAGTAACAAGGAATTTGTTATAATTCATGAGGTGGTTTTCTTGTTTTTGTAATCATAATACCTTACTCTTCTTTCTATACCTTAGCATATACTTAATCATTGTTCCTAATGCGATATTTTACTAGAGTTAATACATTTCCAAGTGTATGACATCTTTTTTTTAATTATTCCAAGCTCAAGTAGTATTTCTGTTCCTTAGAATTGAAAGGCAGAAGTCACATTCACTTTGTTTTGCAGTAGATCAAAGTTGGTGCTTTTAATTGGTACACCATAATTTAAAATGCCTTTAAAATCATCAAATGATGTTGCAGCTTTATGTTTTTAAAGAAAGTGGTAAAGCATGCTTTGTATTTTTGTTACAGTAACATAATCAGCATTAAGTTGTTTTGTATTGCAATAATAAATAATTTAGGACTACAACCTTTTTTGTTCTGTTGTATGATATTAATAAAAAACAGGACAACCGCACTTTTGATTTTTTTTTTAAGAATTATAGAAGGAATGGTAAATAGAAGGTACCCATTCTATTAGGTGGTTATATTTTGAACTATTAATTGGAATTGATTTTTCATTATTTATTTGGTCCAATATCTTTGGTAGGAGACCATCGAGAGAATTTCTAATTTTCCTTTTAAAATTTCCTTTGGAAAATGTTGTTTTATAAAACATAATGCCAGGGTAGTCTCTTTCTTCAAATGCACAATTTTAGAGGATAGAAAGGGTTCATTGTCTGTATTCCGTTTCCTATTAATAACAAAACTTGTCAATTCTTTGCCCATTTTTTCAAAGTTGAAAAAGTCACTTGTTTTCAGCTCATAAACAATAAGCGGTTTTAAAGAACTGCAGATCCTTATAAACTGGGCCCGTTCATGGGGTACATAAATACTCATTGTAGGCAGTCTTTTCTTCTTCCTCTCAATTAGTGCATGTATTGTGTCCACTTCGTTGTGTGTATGCCCCTTGAGTAAATATTTATGATGAATTCTAACTACTGAGGTATTGTGGACAGCCCACATATACATACAAAATAAAAAAAATCGGTTTTCGCCAGAGTAGTTGTCTGACCAAAATGTTACCTCTCCTGTTGTAGAAGGTAATTTTTTTAACCACATTATTACAGCAGAAGCTATCTCGTTGCCACCCCTTTTGCAATAGACTCGTCCCACATGAAGCATGAACCTTCAGCAGTACTATTATTATAGACAGTAACATTAAATGCTAACTTAACCATAACTGCTTTAAATAAAACGATTTTCCATTAGTTAACATAGGTGTGGGGAGATTTTTGCAAATCCATCATTGCTACGACTTCTTTTAACTTCCGCTTGCATCTTATCCTGCCTTTTTAACTTGTATCTGTTTTCAGCATCATTCAAATGATCTGTCTTTTTCTTTAAAATATCTTTAACTCCATTAAGATCAGCCTCTTTTCGCTTATTTTCAAAACTGCCACAGGTATCACATGTATCAATGTTAGGGGGTTTGAAATGAAAGTTGAACTTGGTAGAAAAAAATTGCTGGTACATATTTTTTTTTATGGCAAGTTCTTTTGAATAGGTACTCCTCATTAATCTAAATATAATTTGTACATTATTGTTACATTTAGTTTTGGATTTAAATATTCTCTTCCAGACCTATTGCGACAATAATGACTTTCAATTTTTGGAAAACAATTTATGTGTTCCATAACCAATTATTTTACCTTTTCTGGAATTTGGTGGTTCCAGTAATGGTTTGGCATCATTAATTTTCTTCTTCATTGAATTTCTGACTATTTTCTCAGAGATGGCACGTGTAGTTAAAAAAATGACTTGCACACCCTTGTTTTAGATCCGTTTGAGAGTTGAGCGTGTAAGTGTTAAGAATGCTGTCTTCGGTCCTTTTGATTGTCATTTCTTGGACGTCTTCTGTTAACAGTATCCACATAAACTGCTTGTGCAATAAATAGTCTTCTATGGTCCCAGTCTGTCTGGCTTTTCCGGAAACGATTAAATATATGCGTTCTAACATTATCCTGTATATTAGTAGTACATTTAAACCTACATAATCTATTGTATGAAAGATCTACTTTAGCTTTTTTCAATTTATTTTTAAAACCTACATATTCCTCTCCTTATCGTCTCTTCTCCTTTGTTACGTTACGCTTCCAATTTGAAGGCTTCTGCTTTCTCTTTCTAGTTTTCTTTATCTTCGCTATTTTCTGTCTCTGTTTTATCTTCGCTATTTTCCTCGTTCACTTTAACACTGTTATTTATGTTCAGTTTTTTGGAAAGCAACTTTCTGTAATCATGTTCTTGAACACAGGTAATGGTTGTATGTTCCTCACAATCATCACTGATACTGCAATTATCTGGTTCATATGTTATGTCATCCAGTTTTCAGAATATCTACTACAAGAAAGTTCATCAAATATGTTTTCACTCTCAATTTCTCATCCACTGAGAAATTTTCATTGGCAACATCATTAAACATAACAGGCTTTAACTGACAATAGGTTTTATGGTTCTCATGCACAGAAACATAGTTTTGTTCATTAGATGAATCAAATTCAGGCACATAAGTAGAGCGAACATCAGGAATGTCTGAAAAATAACAATGCTTTAATTATCGCGATACTCCTTAAATAGTTTTATTAATAACTAAGCTCTTGTTATTAAGCATGGAAAAGTAGATTAAACTCTGCAAGATATTACACTTCACAACAATTGTGCACCTACTGTAAGTTAGTAATGTCTAGAAAGAATAGGCACAAAATGTTCAGATTTTCAGATTTTCACAGTACACTGAAAAAAGTTCAGTTACCTTCATTGTTTTCTTGTAAACACATTACCACCTTCATTACTCTTGATTCAGCCATTTCTGGTTGTTCTTTATTATCACATTAATCTCGATAAAGAAAAAATTACTTTTATCTATATACCATGCAAAAACATCAGCTTATAACCTCAATTTTTACACAGCTGACAGGCGGTTGTCCATGGAGATTGGACTAATGTCTTTTTAAGAATTAGTGTGCCATGCAAAAAAGACCGATGTACCGCATAGGGCTTTTTGCAACAAATATTATAGTGGACATCCGACTTGTAATTTTAGTAATATTTCCTGGACAACCACCTATTAAGCATCATTCGAAAGATAATACTTTTAAGTGTATTATTGGCTGCATATCTCCATTTACTGTGAAAATGGATCTCAGCACTTTTAATTCTAACGAACAGCTTTACATTTTAATATGGAATCATCTTTTAGTTGTGTAATCTTCATTTCAAGTTTTCTGATACGATTTCTTCTTATATCTTGAGATATTGTAGTTTTTTTTACAACATTGATTTATAAACAAATAATAGAATTAGTAACAGAAAAAATATTAAATTTCCTACTTTTTAGATGGGAAAATATGAAGCCAATCAAGGAGACACTCAAAGTTTCTCAGACAGTTATAAAGATTATGAATCAGATGAAGAAAGTAAGTATCAAGTCCTAGAGGCAACAACAACTGAAGCATCCACAACTGTAGCTGCAATCCAACAGCCATCCCATCAACAAGAACAAACAACAGAACTTCAGGGAGCAGTGCAACAAATGCAAGAAGATTCGTCATTAAACAATGTTTTGAATAAAAGGCTGATGATGGGACACATAGATGAAGATGAATGCGAGCTCTATGCAAAAATATTAGCGAAAAAATTAAGAAAACTACCTGAGGAAGAACGGCAGATAATGATGTATGAAATTGACGGATTGTTTATCAGACGTTCTTATACGTTAGGTAATCTTAACGTTGTATCATATCAGACTGTAGATCTTAATAATGTATCATCCACTCCTTTAACAAAATAGGTATATTTTTTTAAATTAGTTATTTTATAAATAACTTTATTATTTACCTTTTTTTATTTAAAAATATTGAATAAAGTATATTCATCTAATTAGGTATTTTTATTTCCAATTTTGCACAACACACTCATGCCCAAAATTAAATTTTTATCAAAACGAAATCAAAACTTCAGAATGAAATAAAGAGAGGATGTTTTTAATAGCAATGTACATTTTCCTTCTTTTTTCTTTGTAACTGTCTTTTTTGACCTATGGATATATCATACGCTGGGCAATGAAGGACACAATATTTCATAAAACATTATTTATTTTAAACTTTTTACAACGTGTGATATTTGACAACACAAATGAATATAATACATTCATACAAATGAATTATAATAAAAAGAAAATTATGGCCAACCAACCAACCAGAAGAATTAATAATTACAATTGCACAAACAACTATAGAACAAGTAAAAGAATATGTATATTTGGGACCACTAGTTAAATTAAATAAAGAAAATCAGACCGGAGAAATAAAGAGAAGGATACGGTTGGCTTGGGTATCCTTCGGAAAACTTTCCTATATACTAAAAAATAGAAAATACCCCCAATATTTAAAAACAAGAGTCTTCAACCAATGTATACTTCCTGTTCTCACTCACCTAAGAAATACTTGCATCCGCAACAAAACAAAAGTGACCGATGTATTAACGCAGATAGCAAGACTTAAGTGGAAGTTCGCTGGACATACCATAAGACAGAAAGACGGCAGATGGAATAAGATGATTATACACTGGAGACCATATAGTTACAAACGAAAAAGAGGAAGGCCACAAATGAGATGGTCAGATGACTTAAAGAAACACGCAGGCCCGAAGTGGATACAAACTGCCTACAATAGAGAGACGTGGAAGAAGGAAGAGGAGGCCTATGTCCAAAATTGAACAGCAAGGGCTGTATAGATAGATAGATAGATAGATATTTGACAAAACATTGCTCGGGATGAAGCCCTACATTACATTTAATGCATATATATTTGGTACACTTACCACATTTGCCGCACCTTCGTTGTTTTTCAATTTTGTGCTCCAAATGACCCACATTATCCAAACTAATTTCGTCATTAACATGTTTTGAAGATTTTGGACGTACTCCACGTGTCGTTGGAATATCTGGAGATGTCATCAGGGCCTCCACGATTCGCCCGTAAAATTCCAATAAAGAAATTGCCCCAATGTTGCGGTAAAGAAGCCACATGTTGACTATTGTACCATTCAAGCTAAATATAAATATCGTCCAATATCTCGATAGAGATATTAGCTTATCGAATAAGTCTACACCACCCGTTCCCTTGTTATACATTTGCACAACGTGTGGTTGAGGGTCCACTATAATTTTTCTTCTGGAAATAAATGTCTTTTCTGGACCATCTGTTAAGTATAGTTTCCTATAGTAAATATTTCTGGAGTTGAAATATTAGTTGTCATAGTAACTTCATTATTGTCATTCTAGCCAACAAGAGTGCGTTGCTGTCCTTCGCTATGTAGAGCGTGGGAAGTACAACGAATTTGTTTTTTTATTTCTTTGAGTGGGGCTCTTGCAATCCTGTCTTTTCTAATTGTGCTGATACAGTGTATCTTTGGATCTCTCAACCTTGTCAGTAAAGGCAAAGATGTAAAAAAATATCAATGTAGATAACATATTCTTGTGGTAAAAATCCTGTACACGGCTTTTCGGTTAAGGAACTTCATAACGAGTTACCTTGTAATTTATCTCCACTTTCAGTATAGGGATGAAATTTTGCAAGGTAACCTTTATTGGTCGTAACGCACCAGAATTTATATCCGTAATAGATGGGTTTTCCTCGAATAAACTGCTTCATTGAATGGTGTCCACGCCTCCATGGCTTCGTCACTGAAAAACTTCCGTTAACTGGCGGAAGGTAATGATGAAAACGTTCATTTAGATGGTCAATTAGGGGTGGAACTTTGAATGCTTTATTGGTTTGTTGGTACAACGTATTATCGTTAAAATGTAAAACTCTATGAATCTGTTCAAATCTGTTTCGACTCATAGTATTACTAACTGAATGTGAGTGAGAGTCCCCTCGACATTCCCAATACATTCTCTTAGAAGGCAATGGGTGGTATCCAGAGAGAATGAGGATGCCAAAGTATTTATATAAATCATCAACGGACAAAGAGAAAGGGCAGGATGTTTTTGAAGCGTACTTTACTGTTTCTTTAAAAAGATAGTCTATGAATTTTTCATCAAAAAATAATTTAAACACATTGATTGGCTTCAAATTTTGTTGTTTCCATTTATTTAGTATAGGTACCTATGAGGTTCCATATTGTTTTTAAAAACATCATTTATGGCTTCTTTTTCCAGTTTTGTTTTCTCCCCACTTACGATGGATTCTTTTCATAGATTTTTCTGTTTTCAGAATCATGTGAAATTTCTGCAACCTTCCTTTTTCTTTTGTTACATGATTCGTGAGTTTCAGTCACAGTTTTATTTGACAGCACCGTTTTCTCAATTGCTGTATTTTTTTCGAGAAACAGTTGTAATATCCATGCTTTGAGATAGTGTACCTCGGCCAATACTTTGAAAAGTGTAATTGAATTGGTCTTCCTCATCACTTCCAGCATTATCTCTGCCAGAATCATTTCCGTCATTTAGATAATGCACTGGTCTAGTGACTATCGAACCATAAGCTTAATGTCACATACCTTGAAAATTTTGATGAAAATTATCCACGCCAGAATTCACACTAAACTGGAGCTGGATATTAGTGACACACAATATGGGTTCTGCAATGGTATGGGTACCAGAGAGGCACTATTCTCCTTCAATGTGCTGACGCAGAGATGTTTGGATGTTAACCGTCCTCTTTACGTCTGTTTTATAGACTACAATAAAGCGTTTGATAAAGTAAAACATGACCGACTCATGGAAAGTCTAAAATATGAAAACCTAGATGAAAGAGATTTAAGGCTAATAACAAACCTTTATTACGATCAGCGAACAATAGTACGAATTGAAAAAGAGACATCTGAAGAAATGGAAATAAAGAGAGGAGTCAGACAAGACTGCATACTATCACCTCTATTATTTAACGCTTATTCTGAAGAGGTAATTCGAGAAACTTTGAAAGATAAAACAGTCGGCATAAGAGTAAATGGAGTCTTAGTTAACAACATCAGATATGCAGATGATACAGTAATAATAGCCGATAGTTTACTTAGCTTTAGATAAGACCTGGAAAGACTCGTAAGTAAAATGGTAATGTGTAGTAGGGAGTACGGACTCTCGCTCAATATCAAAAAGACGAAGTTTATGAAAATTTGTAAAAACAACCATACTACTAACGAAATCTTGACAGTAGACGGCTAGCAAATCGAAAGAGTAAAAAAGTACACTTACCTAGGAACACTTATAACAGAAAATAATGACTACACTGCAGAAATCAAAGTCAGAATCGAAAAAGCACGTTCTACTTTTATGAAAATGAAAAAGGTCCTATGTGGCAAAGATTTAACATTAGCTCTTAAAGTACGCCTAACAAAATGTTACATACCTACACAGTATACTATACTATGGAGTGGAATCATGGACGTTAAATCTAGACATAATGAGACGACTTAACGCCTTTGAAATGTGGACCTATAGAAGAATTATGAGGGTTTTCTGGGTAGATAGAGTTACGAACAATGAACTACTGAGAAGTATAGGTAAAGAGAAGGAAGTTGAACTTACAATTAAAGAAAGAAAGCTACAGTATCTCGGACATTTGATGCGGGGCGAGAAGTATGGCATCCTGCGACTCATAATGCAAGGAAAGATAGATGGCAGAAGAAGCATCGGAAGAAGACGAATTTCATGGCTCAAGAACCTGAGAGAATGGTTTGGATGCAGCTCAAAACAACTTTTCAGAGCTACTGCCTCAAAAATTAAAATAGCTATGATGATTGACAACCTCCGTAGCGGAGATGGCATCTGAAGAAGAAGAAGATAATGCAACGTTCGTTCCACTGGTCAATTTCCTGAACCAAAGTATAGTCATCTTCTAAACTCTCATATATTTTTAACAATTCTTTTGCATCTTTAGGATTATTAGGATTATATTTTTTCGTCTTTTTTTCTAAAACAGAAACAATATTGATTAGTTAGCAATGATTGCCCAGCGTATTATATATCATACGCAAGAATTAAAAACCTTCAAAATACTCACCAGTATAAATTTCAATACTATTTATATCACTATTTGATATCTAGAAGCCTTACTAAATGAACACTACAAAAGATTTTTCAAAACAAGTCGAAAGAATCCTACAAACTCTCCTAAAATGCAACCGGTGAACTATAATATAATCTAAGAAAACTAATCACCTTTTAACGCCAAGCAGTTATAAATTTCTAATGTTATGATAAACAGTTACTTTTAACATCTACTCTGTAACCTATATTAGAAAAACAACTAATGTTTACTTTTTTCTGACTAGTAGATGGCGAAATATTAATTTTATATATTAAATATTACATAAAATACAATCAATGAAATTATTTTTTTAGTTACTAATACAGCAAGAACCACGATTTCTGGCCTTCCATTTTTCTGGCCTGAGGTTTTTTCCTTTTTTTCTGAAGCTGTAAACCGATTGTATTGCAACAAATTGGGGCTTGTTGTACATCTTCTATTTATTCATGATACCCATTCCTGAATTCTCGAACCCTTTACCAGCTTGTACAGATTTTGTGGATTAGTAGCATATCTTTTTGGAGCCACTTGACAGTCTCCAAAAAGTCTTTGCCGTTCTCTATCTGCTGCTTGCTATGTTGCTAAAGCTATCTTGCTAAAGAAAAATAAAACCCCAGGTATTTATTCAATACCAGGTAAACTAGGTTACTACAGTTACTAGGTAACAAAGTATTACATATCATCCATTCTATCAGTGTCGCTGTTTGGAATTCAGGAAAATGGCCATCTGATTGGTGTACCTCAATTTTTATCTCGCTACTCAAAAAAGGAACTACTACCAGATGTGTCACGAATATCACATGCTAGTAAAATCTTGTTGTATATCATCAAAAACACATTAAACACCTATCTACATTACCAAATACCCCAGGAACAAGCGGGGTTTGTAAAGGGTACCGGTATACGGGAACAAATCTTGAACCTGAGACAACTCATTGAAAAGTCTAGATTCACATCTCATGATGTAGATATGTGAATTGCAATAGTTATGCATGCTTCATTGATTACCATAAAACGTTCGATACAGTAAAACACGATAAGCTGATAGAGATATTAACAAATATTGGAATAAAAACATGTGATCTAAGAATTATTAGCAATCTTTACTGGAATCAAACATCACCTATCCGTACAGAGGCAGGAAAATCCGATGATATCAAAATCAAACGTGGGGTCCGACATACTATCACCCTTACTGTTTAACATATAATATTGTTACGATAAATATCATGGCCTAAAATAACCGTAAATATATTATGACTAATTCTGTTTTGTTGTAGAAATTTCGGCGAAGGATCTAGACCCAAATTATGATAAATCATCCGACTAGAGGTGTCCAGGTAAGCCGATGAGACCGGTCTGAGCTTCTGGTTAGTTCGATGGGAGATCGCCGCCGTTCTCGAATAACAAGATTTCATATATAATAACGGAACTTTAATTAAAGAGGGTCAGTTAATTTTGATGACCCGCTCGCGATTTTAATTGTTACGTTCGCCTATATAAATTATGTATTATTCGTTAAATAAATTGATATAAGTTATCGTGCTTTTTAATAAATTAAAATAAGAACCTTTTAATAAAGACATTATAAATTAAATAAAGACATAGCAGTTAAATAAATTCACTACAAATGGTGTCGGAAGTGAAATAAAAGTAAATTAGACTTATAGTAATCAATCATAACGTGTTGTTCCGAAGAGAATATTTTTAAATCGTGAAAATGACGACGATTTATGAGCTGACAGTGACTAATTTAAGAAGACATCTTGAAGACAGAGAATTAGCTTCTACCGGAAAAAAGGCTGAGTTAGTCCAACGACTAAAGAACGCTTTGCTAGAAGAAGGACTAGATCCAGAGACTTATATATTTGAAGATGCTGTCATTTTGTCGATTTCGAAATTAGAGAACAAAGTTTCTGGTGACATCGCATCATTAGAGAACAAAGTTTCCGGCGACATCGCATCATTGGAGAACAAAGTTTCCGGCGACATCGCATCATTGAAGAACAAAGTTTCTAACGAGATTTCTTCTCTGGAAAGCAAAGTTTCTGCTAACATCTCTTCGGAAATCTCTAAAGTCACTTCTGAGATGTCTGCCCTGGACGATAGAATGTCTTCGTTAAAAAATCAAGTTGCTGCCGATATGTTGGCCTTCGAAGAAAAGATGAAAGAGATGGAAAGGAAGATGGAGGAAACAGGGACAGCAGAGAGAGGAAACAATCCAATTACAGTAGAGACAAAAGAAGACGAGACGAAATGTAAGTTGGAAACACGGCCGAAATTTGAAGGAAGTGGAGGTTCTGTCCATGTAAAAGTTCCAACTTTCGATGGAAAATCGTCATGGAACAACTACATGAAACAGTTCGAATCAGCCGCAAGAGCGAATGGATGGTCTGAAAAAGAAAAGGCTGTAAACCTTTCGCTAATTAAATTAAAATCGCTCTTCGAGGAGATGCCTTAGATGTGCTTCAGACCACAGCCGTAGAGGAGACCGATGATTTCGAACAACTCAAGAAGAGGTTAAATATGCGATATGGTCACGAAAATTTGGAGCATGTATATCAGTCACAGCTTAAAAATCGAAGACAAAAGAAAGATGAGGCTCTTCAAGAATATGAGGTAGATATTGCCAGATTAGTACGATATGCTTATCCAACAGCTCCCGAAGACATGATGGAAAAGTTGGCCGTTCAAACGTTTATTGATGGTCTTCGTGATCATGAAATGCAAAGAACACTAGGATTAGCTCGTCACAAGACGCTGGTTGATGTCTTATCCGCCGCCCTCGAATACGAGTCAGCTACGCAGGCCTCTGGCGGGTACAGTAAAGTTAGGACTGTAAAAGAGGAAGGAGATGAAGATAAACTTGACCAGCTCGTTAATATGATCAAAAACATGACATACAAGAAAACGAAGACCATCAGATGCTGGAATTGTGGCGAAATAGGACACGTACGAAGCTCCTGTAAGCACCCTAGGTACGACGCAAATCAAGAAACTCACCATCAGGAAAACTAGAACGGGTCAGCCTTAGGGGGACAGCTTCGACCCAGAACTTTTCCAAAGACCCTCTCATACTAATAGCTTCTTTGAAATGTCGTGAAGATAATGTATATGTAGATGGAGACATAAATGGTAAAAAGCATACGTTGTTGGTGAATACCGGAGCGACCAGAACCATTATACGCCCGACAGTTATAAACAGCCGAAAGAAACTGTTACCAACGAGGTTGCGACTACAGGTGAAAATGCCAACATTCATGGAGAAATCCAGGTACAATTGGGAATTGGAGCAGAAAAGTTAGTCCATACTGTTATAGTTGCTGACATCGAAGAGGATGTTATATTAGGAATGGACGTAATAAATATGCATGGATTCCAATTGGATTTTAAGAATAAGGTAATCAAAGTTGGCAACGAGGAAGTATTTCTCCATCCACATAATGACAACACTGTGCAAGCAGCCATTAAAGAAGATACAGTCGTGCCTGCGAGAAGCGAAACGATCTTAGTAGCGCGGCTACAGGGAATTGTGGACGAAGGGAGACCTGTTATGATGGAGCCTTGGAACCACGACGATGAGGTTGGCCGTGGAATCATAATTGGAAAGGAATTGGTGACTTTGGCTAAGGAAATTCCTGTGAGGCTTATCAATGTCAATGACTACCCAGTAACCATCAAGAAAGAGACAAAAGTAGGAACTTGTGTACCTGTGACATCCATAATCCGTCAGGCGACAACATCTGATAATTCCAACGACAAATTCGACCAAATGGTTGCAGTTGCAGGACAGTCTCTGAATCAGATTAAAAAAAGGAAATTAAGGGAATTTCTTCGGCAGTATCGTGATCTTTTCGCACCGAAAGGAGGAAAGACGGGAAGAACTACCGTTGTTAAGCATAAAATTGATACTGGTAATGCTAAGCCAATTCGTCAAACAGCTCGACGATTACCGCAGGCGAAAAGAGAGGAAGCTGAAACGATTGTTCAGGAAATGAAGAAAGACGGGGTGATAGAACCTTCTACGAGCCCATGGGTCTCTCCGGTGGTCCTGGTTAAGAAGAAAGACGGAACTACGAGGTTCTGTGTGGATTACCGTTTGCTGAACAACGTTACCAAGAAAGATAGTTATCCTCTGCCTCTGATCGATGACACATTGGACACATTGGCTGGGAGTAAATTATTTTCTACTTTGGATTTGAAGTCTGGATACTGGCAGGTAGAAATGGACCCAGTAGATAAAGAAAAGACAGCCTTCACCACAGGATCTGGATTGTGGCAATTCAACGTTATGCCATTTGGACTCTGTAATGCTCCTGCGACATTTGAGAGGCTTATGGAAAATGTGTTGAGAGGGTTATCTTGGAAAACATGCCTGGTTTATTTAGATGACATAATCGTCTTGGGAAAGACATTCGAAGAACATTTGAAGAATTTAGAAAACGTTTTTAATCGACTTAAAACTGCCCTTCTTCTTCTTAAAGTGCCTATCCGTTCCGGATGTTGGCGATCATCACGGCTATCTTTACTTTATTTATTGCAGCGCGGAGCAGTTCAGTGGTAGTCGTGTTATACCACTTTCGTAAATTTTGAAGACAGGAAATGCGTCTTCTTCCCGGTCCTCTCTTACCATTTACTTTCCCTTGGAGAATCAGCTGGAGACGGCCGTAACGTTCTTGATTTCTCATTAGATGTCCTAGATATTCCAACTTTTTAGTTTTGACGGTCATGAGAATTTCACATTCTTTCCCCATTCTATGCAGGACCTCCACATTAGTAACTCTGTCAACCCAGGATATACGTAAGATGCGCCTATAACACCACATTTCGAAAGCTTCGAGCCGATTCATAGATGCAACAGTCAGTGTCCATGCTTCCATTCCGTAGAGCAGAACTGTGAATATGTAGCAGTTCAATAGACGGCATTTTGTTTTTAATGATATGTCTCGACTGTTGAAAATGGTTCTCATTCTAACGAATGCTGCTTTTGCTTTTATTATTCGCTGTTTAATTTCTGTTGAGTGGTCCCATTGGCTATTTAAATTGGTGCCTAGATATGTATATTGCTCGACTCTTTCGATATTCTGTTGGTTGATTGTAAGTTGAGCGTTTAGTATTGGTTTTTTACTAATTGTCATAAATTTGGTTTTCTTTATGTTAAGAGCTAGTCCGTATCTGTTGCTGACTTCTGTTATGCGATTTGTTAATATCTGTAAGTCATTCAGATTATCGGCAAAAACTATAGTGTCATCTGCATATCTAATGTTATTCAACCATTCACCGTTTATTAGTATTCCTTTCGCACAACCGCCTAAAGCTTCCTTAAATACCCATTCAGAATAAATGTTGAACAACAATGGAGACAAAATACAGCCCTGTCGTACTCCACGTTCTATTGCAATTTTATCAGTTAACTGGTCTTCTATTTTGATTTTGGCCGTTTGATTGTAGTAAATGTTTCTGATAATTCTAAGATCTTTGTTGTCAATTCCAATTTCTTGCATTAGAGTCATTAATTTGTCATGTTTTACTCTGTCAAATGCCTCCTGGTAATCTATAAAGCATACGTATATGTCACAATTCACATCCCTGCATCTCTGAAATAGCACCTGTACAGCAAAAAGGGCCTCCCGTGTTCCCAGAGCATCACGAAATCCGAATTGTGTTCTTGTTAGTTGTTCCTCACATTTTGTATATATTCTTTTGTGAATGACCTTTAGAAATGTTTTAAGTAAATGGCTCATAAGGCTTATAATTCTATAGTCTTCGCACTTTCTCGCATTGGGTTTTTTTGGAAGATTTATAAAAGTTGACACTAACCACTCTTGGGGAACCACGCCCGTATCATATATACTGTTAAATATATTTGTCAACCATTTTATGCCATCATAGTCCATAAGTTTTAAGAATTCTGAGTGAAAATTATCAGGGCCTACTGCTTTACCATCTTTGGTGCTTTTGATGGCATATTTTACTTCTTCGACTGTAAATGGTGGTCCAGATTCGCAATTGGTGTTTGTTGTAATACTTCGTATATCTTCAAAAGTTTTTTCTACGTATTTAATCCAAATATCTCTTTTATGCTCTATTTCCAGTACTATGTTTCCCTGATTATCTGTCAGGAATCCAGTGTTCTTGTGTTTATATAAGCCTGCCGCTCCTTTAATCTTTTTATGGAGGTTAAATGAATCATGTTTTTGTTGTAATGACTCTATCTCTGTACACTTCGAGCTAAACCAATTTTCTTTTGCTATTTTAATAGCCCTTTTTATTTCGTTATTTATGTTGTAGTAATTCTTATTATCTTTAGCGTTTCTTCTGTCTTCCATCATACATAGAATCTCCTCCGTCATCCATTCCTTTTTATTTGTTCTTTTAGGTTTTAAGTATTTCTCTGTTATTTCTTGACTTACTTTGTGCAAATTTTCTAGTTCTTTATCTGTGTTATCTGTTTCTGTACGCACCCATGGTTTTTCTGTACGAGCCCACGTTTTTTCTTTTAGGCGTTTTTGTACCTTTTCCTTTACTGTTTTATTTTTCAGTTGGTTAATATCGTACTTCATAATTTTTGGTCTTTGAACTTTCTTTAGACTAAGTTTCATTTTGGCGATAAGTGGATTGTGGTCCGAATTTATGTCGGATCCCGGGTACGCTTTAACAGATGTTATAGAGTTTCTAAATCGTTTGTTGATAAGAATATAGTCTATTTGATTTCGTACTGTGTGATCTGGAGTATCCTGGGGAGATTTCCACATATATAGTCGTCTTGGAGGAAGATCATAAAAGGTGTTTGTCACTACGAGCTGTTCTTCAGTTGCAAATTCAATCAAACGGTCTCCGCGTTCATTACGTTCCCCTAGACCAAAGTATCCCACTAAATTTCCACTTTGTCCTTTGCCAACTTTGGCATTAAAGTCTCCCATTATTAGTATTATTTCGTTTTTCCGAATCCTTTTGACAATATTAGTAAGGTCATTGTAAAATTCTTCTATGATTTCTTCTGGGGCGTCCGCTGTAGGAGCGTATACTTGAATAATGTTTGTTTTTATGGGAGTTGTGTTTAGCTGAACTAAGAGCATTCTTTCTGATACAGGTACAAAGTGACTGACACAGTTGGCGATTTTATTATTCATAATTAGGCCCACTCCATTTATATGTTCGTTCTTAAGATTTCCTGAGTAGAATATTTTGTGATATTTGATAACTCGATATCCCGTATTTGTCCAGCGCATTTCGCTTATTCCCATAATATTAATCGAGAGTCTTTCCATTTCTTGAATAGCATTATAGATTTTTCCCGCCTGGTACATTGTTCTAACGTTCCATGTACCTATCTTTATGGCTGTTCGCAATACTCTTAGAGATCCATCATCTAGAATGTAGTTTGGTTCGTGAGGATTTCTCTTGATAACGACCTGGAAGGCCTCACGGTTTGAGCTAGATTTACCTTCCCTGCCGGATCTTGAATTTCGATTTTCATGATCAGTAGTCGGAAAAGTTTTTTATCACCATGATAATTGTACTAGAGATACTTACAAGAAGTCTTTAATGCAGTGGTTTCTCCTTGCCTTCTGCATCCTTATGCCGTTCACTAAAAGTCTTAGTTCCTTCGCCTTCGAAGCCGATTTCTCAAACTCCAGGACAAAAGAGTGCCCTAAGATCGCAGTATCACAGCCGCCTAACTCATAATGTGAGTGTCGCCTGTGAGTATCTGGAATTAAGCCTACAGGATTTTTACTTCCCACAGCCTTAATCCAGTGATGACATTACTGCTGCCTAATGTCATATCCTCAGTTGATCCGCGGGTACTTATTTGACAATGCCTTATTCGTACCTGTCCTGCATATCTGTAGGAACTTTCCCTATCAGCCATATGGGACGTGCCGTGTCGAGGTTGAGGATATCCCCCGCCCAGTCTGTCTTCCGTGAAGTACAGAAGAGCCCCTACTCAGTTCGGAGCTCCTCCTCCACGAAAGCGGAGACCGGCCACGGTAAAATTGCCCAATTGATGCTAAACCCCAAGAAGTGCCAGGTAGCTCAGGGTAAAGTCAATTATCTGGGTCACATAGTCAGTAAAGAAGGAGTGTCCGTGGATAAGGGAAAAATCGATTCCATTAAGGAATGGCCAAAACCAACTGACAAACATCAAGTGAGAAGTTTTCTTGGACTATGTACTTACTACCGGAGGTTTATTAAGAAGTTTGCAGATATCGCTAAGCCATTAACGCGACTTACAGAGGAAGCAAGAGAATACCGCTGGGATACAGACTGCCAAAATGCCTTTGAGACCTTAAAAAAGCATCTAATAACAGCACCAATTTTAGGGTATCCACTGCCAGAAGGAGAGTTCATCTTAGATACGGATGCAAGTAATGTGGGAATTGGAGGAGTGCTGTCTCAGATTCAAGGAGGACAGGAACGAGTCCTCGGATATTTTAGTAAAGTTCTTTCAAAACCTGAGCGGAATTATTGCGTCACGAGAAGAGAACTTCTAGCAGTAGTTAAATCAGTAAAGCACTTCTATCAATACCTCTATGGCAGAAAGTTTCTAATCCGAACCGACCATGCCGCCCTTAAGTGGTTGATGCAGTTTAAGAATCCAGAGGGTCAGATAGCCAGGTGGATCGAACGACTCCAAGAATACGATTTTAAGATTGAGCACCGTGCCGGAGTTAGCCACAAACGCTGATTCTCTTTCCAGAAGGGTGCCCAGTGGGTTTTTCGGTCAAAGTGGAGAAATAAAAGACAAAGAAGGTGGCTACTTGATCTATTTATTGAAGATGTTTCGCTTCCCAATCAGGAAGCATCATCAGTTTATCTAAAAAGAACAATATGAAAAACTAAACATCCATGGAAAAGTTATTATAAGTGTGTTACCTTAAAAAGATATGTAGCAGTCAAAGCTTA
Organism: Diabrotica undecimpunctata; assembly: GCF_040954645.1. Lineage (NCBI taxonomy): Eukaryota > Metazoa > Arthropoda > Insecta > Coleoptera > Chrysomelidae > Diabrotica > Diabrotica undecimpunctata. The sequence goes on from NC_092809.1 coordinate 96,928,716, forward strand.
TGATGGACATTATAATATTATGTTGTATAGACAATTATTTGGAACTGAATCCAGTTTACAAATTAACTCAACTTATCACAGCAAAAGATATGTGGTAATGATACATGTATATAAATAATATATATATATATATATATATATATATATATATATATATATATATATATATATATATATATATATATATATATATAAATACTTAATAAATTATATCAATATATCATTTACAAATATATATTTCTTTTCTATATCCTTTTTAATGTACATAAATCTCTCCAACGTCAAATAAATTACAACCTCGGAACTGGCACGCTTCCAACCATTGCATTTCCACGGTCCTCATAAGTTTAACTTTAAAACTATTTCGTTGATTAGATCTAATTATACCTGTAGCATTTACACCTCGTAACTCTTGGTATGGACAGCACACGGTAATCTTTTAGTGCAAAGATGAATAAAACGAATTACACTGTTTTAAAAAATGATACGATTGGAAGGTATGTTTAGGTTTTATTATATAATATATTTTTTATAAATTGTTACTTATAATTTTTTCTACTAATATACTTCGTGACCTGAATTCTTAGTAATTACGATTACCGCTAGATAAAAATATCAGATTGCTCTAAGAAATAATAATTTTTATATAATAAAATTTATTTATTTATTGAGCTCAACAAGTCTTGCAGACCTAAGGCTTAAACAGATTTTATTATTACATTTCCTGTTCTTCGTAGCATTTTTAATTTATTCTCATCCTTCCTTAGATATGTAAACTCTTTTAAACCTTGGAGAAACTGTACGTCACTCTTCCTTCTATTTGAAAGTTCCCTTTCCTTTCGTTTTCTGTTCCTTCCATTCCATATATTTTATCTTTCCCCTTTCCCATTGAGCTCAAATGTTTTTCTTCTTTTAAAATATGCTTAATTATCTCTGGTAATTTTTTTTACTTATTGTTATTATTGTTACATAATCTGCGAATGATATACCCTAATGCTAATTTTTAAATATTGTTTCCTGGGTTTTTATCTTGATTTTTCTGATTATTGCCTTCGGTACCAGGTTGAACAATACAGTTGATAATGAGTCACCCTAACGCAGTCCTACGTTTGTTTTAAAATGTTTCTTCTTCCTCTTTATAAGCAATTCTGCTTGTTCATTGGCGGATTAATACCTTTATAAAAGGTGGTTACTCGTCTGCGTAACAAAGTATTTTTATTTCTTTGTTTCCCATTCTGTATCCTCTTCCTTTGTTAACGCTTTTGATGATTTCATCCATGATCAAATTGAAGAGCATCGGGCTCAATGAATCCCCTTGTGTTATTCCTCTGCCTATTTCTATAGGTTCTGTAAGTTGTCCATCTATTCTGACTTCCATTTTGTTGTTTTGTTAGATGTTTTCGATAGTTTTTATAATATTTAGGGAACTTCTCTATTATACAGAAAATGGATTACATCTTTGAGTCTTACTCTGTCAAACTCTTTCTTTAGGTGAATCAGACACAGAAATGCTGGTCTATTATACTCTAGTGATTTCTCAGTAATTTTCTTTATAACAAATATTGCATCTATACACGATCTTTCACTACGAAAACCCCGTTGTTCATCTGCTAAATTTATCCTATGATTTATTAGCATTTGTAAAATTTTAGTTGTAAGTTTTAGCGTAGTATTTAACAAGTTTATACCTCTGTAGTTTTCTGGATGTTTTTTTATCTCAATAAAATGTTTAGATCTGCGATTTTGCAAGCAGCTTTATTTACCTTTATCTTCGTAGTCATTTTTATTTCGCAATGTTACTTGGCAATCTAGATTTTTTCGTAACTTTAAACAGTTTTTGTCTATCTATTCTATCGTAGACCTGTTTAAAATCAATAAAGGGCGTGTGCAAAGAATTTTATGTTTGTAGCAGTTAGTTTGTCCCATTTGTCTCCTTCATTTACCTCTTACATTCAAAGTTCTTATGTTTAATTTCCTTTGGTTGTTTTTGCTTCTTTGTTCCTTAAATTTTCCTTTGCTGAATCAAATTATTATATATTAAAGCTTACTCAGTTTTTAGCGTTTGTTTGATGTTGTTCCATTTCCAGATCTTTTCATCTATTGTTATTTCTCTGAAGCCCATCTTGGCTTGTTTTCCTTTTTTTTTCTCTTCTTTAGTTATTTTTCCTAAATTCCTCTGTGTTTTCTGTTCTTGTTTGGTTAAATCATTATTTACAAAAAATCTTTCATTTGATATATCTTTTGCCTTATATTTATTTTTGATAATCAGATTTTTGTCAGCCCTATTTGCAAGTTGTATTAGGTACGTGTTTCTTCCCACAGTACTGTGCGAATTAATGGAATCACAGGCTGTTTTAATGAAAAAATAGCTTATTTAGAAAAAACTTATATTTTAACAAAACTATAAAGGTCAACTTACATCATTTAGTAGGAAATATATTTTTTCATCTCGAAACTAAACCTTAATGACCATTGACCGCTTTTATCATTTTTATTTTTGTAGCACAGTCGATTTTGCGCAGTCTAGCTTTGTAAACGGCCCATAAATTTTCAATGGGGTTGAGGTCTGGTGAAGAATCAAACGCTGTTCCAACATGAATTTGTGTTTTTGGCTATTCATCTTGCCTTTGATTGGTACTAAAGATCTAACCTCCATGTATAAAAACCATCTCCAAATCATTTTTTTGACTCGATGTTTTACGGTTTGATCAATATGAGATGGTGTAAGGTTTTCATTGTCAGACTTCCTGACGAATTTCGACCGCTGTCTAAAAATGATAAAAAGTGGGTATAAACATCAAACAAGTCTATGCAAAGATGAAAGTGGACAAATAATCAGTGACCAACAAAAAGTCACAGAAACCTGGAAGCATTATTTTCAGACCCTACTTGGTACACAAGTAGACATGAAAGATGAAATGGGTACAAACTAAGAATGAAGTAGAGAATGGAGTAGAAGCTCCAACCATAGAGGAAGGAAGTTCTCGAAGCTATTAAGGCCCAGAAAAACAATAAAGCCCCGGGAATTGACGAAATACCAGCAGAATTGTATAAGGTAGGTGGCCACTACCTAGCAAGTCACATCCACGCGCTCATCAAAGACATATGGCAAGAAGAGGAGATACTCGATGACTGGAAGAAAAGTATAGTATGCCCGATCTATAAAAAAGAAGACAAACTTCAGTGCAAAAACTACCGTGGAATTTCTCTACTATGAACAGCATATAAAGTGCTCACGTATATTATAAACCAGAGGCTTCAACCACTAGCAGAAAATAATATTGGAGAGTATCAGACGGGCTTGACAAAAGGAACAAACTCAACAATATATTGGCTGAATTGGCAATACTACACAAGCTAATTAGACTCATTAAAGCCACAATGGATGAAACTCAGGGATGTGTACGAATACAAAAGCACCGGACAGACTTTTTCAAAATTTCGCAGGGACTAAAGCAGGGAGATGGGCTGACTCTAACTTTGTTTATCCTGGCACTGGAGTATGCGGTTAGGCAAATGCAAACTGGACGAGGAAACCCACTGACCAACCAAACCGTTCAACTGGCCGTTTATGCGGATTATATTAATATTATGAGTAGAACAACAACAGGAGCACAGGAAACATACGCAGAGTTAAAAACGCAAAAAAAAGGCTAGGTCTGGAAATTAACATACAAAAAACAAACATAACGATACAAATAAGAAGAAATGTAGTCCCACAAAACATTATACATGAAGATGGCATTGAAACGGTTGGAAAGTTTACATACCTGGGAGTAGAAATATATGCTGACGGATCAGAAGATGGAGAAATACGGAAGAGAATAATGCAGGAAAACAGAGCTTATTTTGCCCTCTCCCATATATTTCGGTCTAAAAATGTCCACCGAAATACAAAGATGAGCATGGGTCATGAGAGAAACATCCAAAAGCAAACTCAACACATTCGAAAGTACTTCGAAAGTACTGAGGAGAGTACTAGAACCTGTGAGGCAAAACGGAATCTTCAGAAGTTGATACCACAACGAGCTTTATCAACTTGTGATAAGATTAACATGTGATAAGAATGGGAGAGGATAGGTTACCAAATGTAACAGAGCACTAGAATGCAGGGAAAGAGACCGGTCGGAAAGCCAAGAAAGCGCTGGGAAGACACAGTAAACAGCAAAGCACAAGCTCTTTTAGGAGTCCGTGTATGAAGAAGATAAGCCACAGAAAAGCAAGGGTAGAGGCAAAAAATAAAGGAGGCCAAGGCTCAATTTGGGCTGTAGTGCTGTAGAAGAAGAAGAAGAGGTTTTGAAGGTTAGGCTCTAGTAATTGAAACTTTATAGTGGCCATTCAATGAAAGAAATAGATTGTATTGATCTCGTGAGAATAATAAAAAAAGGCAAAAATCGCGCCACGTTTATTTAACACCTGTATAAAATCTGAGTTTATTTGCGGCAAAATACAAAAACTGCATACGAAAGATGAACTCTTTACCTTTAAAACGCATCTTGATTTTTGTCGCGCGCGTAACTGACATTCAAAATCACGGTCGCTCCAAGCATTGTTTCTGAGAGAACGGTTCATTCTATACAAAAAGTGCTAATATTTTTGTTTAAAATTATCTCAGCTACATTTTTCATTTAAAATATTTTTTTCTACGGCGTACAGGTTCCTGGTAAATCGATTTTTTTGCGTTTTTACCCCCCTACGATGAGGGCTTTAGGGGAAAGCCCGGGGTAAAAGTGTTAATCTTTTTTGCATCTTTTTTGTGTTCCCAAAATTAATATTCTGAGCAAAATTCAGCTTGTTCGTATGATTTTTAGAGGTTGAGTGGCATTCTCGTCTCTGACGACTGGAGTATAAATTCAAACCACACTGTGTTTAAGCTAAACTTTAAAATTAGTTTTATAAACATAAACATATATTTATCCGATAATTGCATATTTACATTTTATTTGTGCATATTTGCATATAGCAAGCATATTTTAGACAAATTTTAGTGCATATTTTCCAGTCTCTAATTATAACAAATTTGGGAATTTTTATTTGTATTAAGGCAAAAATTTCAAAGTTGTTGACCTTTTTTAGACGAATAGGTAATAAATGATTTTAAGGACGTAAATAATTATGAAATAAAAAAGTACAAAGAAAATTCTCTGGATCTGTTTATTTAAACTAGGCATCAAAAGAGTAAATATTGACTATGATATATTGCATAAAACATTAACTTTGCTTTCTATAAAAATTAGAAGGTTACAATTTAATATCTAGTAATTAGGTAATTTAAAATAATTCATGGAATTATCGTCAGAACTGAACTTCTACAATTGAAAGATTTCCAGTCGGAGGATATTGCCTTTGGACTTGATTTTCATAGGACAAATACTTACTGTAGTGAGTTGGACTTTTTTTATTATCACATGATTTCTGCTTTTAAACTCTTAGTGGCTGATGCTAAGTTTAACTCATTAAACTCAAAGTAATTTAAGCGTATTGTTGCATGTTTGTTTTTCATTATTTTTAATAAATTTAATAAAGCATTTATTTGTTTACTTTTTCACATACATACATATACGAGAACTTAATTGTACCTATAAAATATGGTATGAAAAAAAAACAATAGACAAATAAACAGATACTGCTTTATATCGCAAATGAAACAACAACAAAAATATCGAAAATTAAAGTAAATAAGGAATTTTGGAAATCTTTGGGGTCTCTGGGGATTGGATTTTTCTAAACCCCTCCAGGAATTTTTTCTACGTACTGTTACTTACGGCACTTCTTCGTCTTATTTCGCTTAAAAAAGCTCTAAAAGAGTAAGCCAATTCGACAGAATCACGCTTAAAGTGATTCTCTTTTATCTACTTGCTCTCTGTAGTGAGTACTCATTCAGCTTTTAATGCTCGATGGTTTTTCGTTAGGCAAATGTGTCAGCAACGATTCCAACGGTTTTCCGTCAGAATCACGCTCTCCTACTGCTTCACAAGCTCCAATGCGACATTTTGTTAGGAACGGTCCTGACAACGGCTTGTTAGGAAGTTCCATGCCTTTTTGCTAACCAAACGTCTTCTACAACCGTTGTGGTACTTCAATGTACCTTAAAAGGATGAAATATCTAAACAGATACAACAGACAACTGTACTTGTATGTGTTACATTTCTACTGTCATCTCTACATAAGACCATCTATCGCAAGGTCGGAGCTTGTGGTAGCCATACTGCTGACTGATCTAGTTACTTTTGTCAACGAGTCTCGTCCAATTTTCATGCTCGCTCTAATTGGACAAGATTGGAGCTCTTGACAGCCGTATTGCTGGCCAGTTACATCTGTCAAAGAGTTTTTCGTCCGATCTTACTCGAGATAATTTTTCTACGCATAAATTGCCCATCGTATTAAACACATGCAAAAACTGATACCACGCTCTACTCGGCATTGTATGCCTTCTAATCAAAACCCCTCTGATTGTGCTAGTCATGTTTTATCACCGGCACAATTTTCACCAAACTGGCATTTTCCTACCATGAAGCTCGTCAAAATATCATTACTCCTGGGCTGTCAAATGATTTCTTCTGAAATGCGACGCCACGCCAAGATTTCGACGCTGTTCTTCTTCTTGTCTTTCACACATTACAGAATTCTTATAGGAAAAGAGACCAACGGTATTCCCCTTGACACAGCCTTCCTAGTTAAGTAGGTCAAATAATTCTACTTATTCTTCTTCTTCCTCTTTATAAGCAATTCTGCGTATTCATTGGCGGATTAATACCTCTATGGAAGTTTGTCTATCCATCTTTTGCGCGGTCATCCGATACATCTTTTGCCAAATGGTGACTTATCTCTTGCTATTTTGACGATACGAGTCTTCTTCATTCTGCTTATGAGGTTATTCCATTCTTTTTTTCTATTTTATGTCCATTCATTTATAAACTGTACGTTACGTTTTCTTCTAATGTCTTCATTTCTCGTTCGATCTCTCAGCTTACTTCCTGTAATACTTCTTAGTACTGTGTGTATTGTGGCTATGTCGGGTCTTGTTTCTGAGGCATATTTCTTCATGGCTCCATCTCAGTATTAATGTGTCTGTTCCGCCATATAATGCTATTAAGGCATCCTGCTAGACTATTTGCTTTTTGTACTTGATTTCTCACTTCTTTGTCCAGGTCTCCATAGCTGAACAGTGTAATTCCCAACAATGTCCTGTGATAAAAATATGCCCTTAGCTTATTTGTCAATCTGTAGAGTAAGGAAACCAACCCTTACTCTCATTAATAAGTGTAAGAATAGCTTAATAGATTTAATTGATATATTTACCTACATAGGAACACGAAAGTATATCAAGGTTGTAAACATGTTCCTTAACTAAAATATTATTACATATTATTATATTACACGAATTTAGTATACAAACATGGCCTCGTTTAGAAAAGTCCATGTTTAACAAATATTATAAAATAGGAAACATAATTCAATTAGTGAATAGATGTAGAGATTTCTGACATGTAGTAACGCGAGATTGTTTCAACCCAATTTGGGTAAACCTGTAATTGTTAAGTTTGTTTAAATAAAATACAAAATTATCCATCTATACTTTTGTGAAAGTATAACATGGAAAATCAGTAGGTTGAAGCAGAGACAACCCAACATCACAAATCCATATTTTATTCTTACTTAGTTCTTTATTAGTGTATTGATCTTTTCATGTCCATCCTTTACACTACTACTTTTAGCTGTTCTTAAAAACATTCGTTTTTGGAGGGAGAAATGTTTGGGGAAGTGATTAGTATTTATTTACATATTTTACATCAAATATTTTTATTACTGTATTTTTATTTAGATACTTGGTTGCGTCCAGAGACATTAAAGCGGGAGAAGTTATTATTTCCGAAAAGCCATTACTAATTGGACCACCAATATCTGGATTATTAATATGCTTTAATTGCTGCAAAGAAATTAAAAGAATTGCATATGTACTTTGTGCATCTTGTGGTACAGCAATATTATGCAATGTCAAATGTACAGGTACGTATTCATATTCATTGACAAAATATATTTTTTCAATTATTTATCTAGGTAAGTAATAAGTACTATCGAGCTACCGTAATTTAAAAAAAAATCAAACTTCTGCGTGCCATAAAAATCAAGATATTGCAAATTTTTTCAGCGCGAATCACTGTTAGTGATTTCATAGTAAATGATTGAAAAAAATACAGGAAAAAAACCTCATAATACTATCCCGACATGGTACAGCTGGTTCCTAAAAAACTGATACGATGCTTAGTAAGATTTGATCATTTTGAGCAGTGTATTTGATTGGTCTGACATATTAAATTTGTTATGACAGACACATAATAAAATAAACAAACAACAAACAATTGATTACATATGTTAATTTATAAATTGTAATAATTATTAAGGTTTAAATTTTAATATTATTATTAAATTCCTGCATTTTATAAAGAGTATATAAATTATAGGTTTTACACAAAATAAGATTGTTGTTATTATTTTTATTATTATTAAGGAATAAAACAAACGACTTAACTCAACAATATATTAGCAACAATTGTAACCAAATTAGAAGATAACTGGGCACTATCAGAGTCAGCAAAATATTTTAACATAAGCAGGATCACACTTTTCTATTAATAGAAAATGAAGGGAACAACAAACTCTCGACAGAAAGCGAGGGTCTGGAATACCAAAACTATACTTAATTTAGGTATGTAAAAATAAAATTAATATTTTGTAATATCTCCATCAGCATTGATAACAGCTTTTAGTCTTCGGTCCATCTGCGTGAAAGGAACTATGAAATTGTCTTCTTCAGAGAGCTCTTTCAAAACCTGTTGTATACCGTGCCACAGCTATTCATCATTTTGAGGTATAAAATTATGCCTATACAAGCGTTTTATAATAACTCCCACACATTTTCGATTGGGTTTAAATCTAGACTGAAGCTGGACCATGTTAAGTTTTCGATGTTATTATTCTGGAGCCTCCTTCTTCTTCTTCTAATGGCGCTACAACCCTTTGTGAGTCTTGGCCTGCTTAACAATGTTCTTCCATTCTGCCCTATCGGATACTTTCCTTCGCCACTGCCTGATGTTCATGGTTTTAAGATCCCTCTCTACGTCGTCTATCCATCTTTTACGGGGCCTTCCTCTTGTTCTGTTTCCTTGGGGCTTCCATCTCTGGACTACTTTTACAGCTCAAGGAGCCACTGGTTTATTATATTTGCAGTGTGAACAGGACAATTATCTTGTTGAAGGATAAAATGCTTTTCTGGATACAACTGTTCTACACTGTAAAACATGATGTTTTATAAATAAATATACGAAGACGGTTGCGTTTGGATTTAATTTGAGTCTCTTACCACTCCTTAACACGTTTTTCTGGGTCTACCCGTGATTAAAGAGAGTTTGTAGGAAGACTCAAACTAAATCAAAACGCACCGACTACTCTGGCAATTATGGGAAAAATAATTACCAGAGTATGCTACTAGAGAGCTCTAGTGAGGAAAGATGAAGTTAAATGTGTCGATAGCAATTAAAGTAAACTGTATACCCAAGCTTAATCAAGCCATTCAGAGCGATGCTGGGAATATTTATATTCCACTATGCATCAACAATTTACCCATATAAATTACCATCATTCTTGTACTCTGTACTATACTTTATAGATAAGTCTGCCCAACAAACCAGCCGTCAATACGCCGTATCGTCCCATTCCTTTAGATGAAATCCATCCCCATACATTGGCGCTAAAATGACTAGCTGCTCGATATCTATCAACATATCATAAAGGATTAAATTTATTATTATCTGGTCTATACATCCCAATCTTGCCCTTTTTAAAAGATTGAAAAAATTTTCTCATCTGTAAATATGACCCTATCCCAAAAATCTTGATTTTGTAGCTGACCGTTTAAAGCAAATATAAGTCTTGATTGCTTCTGTTGTGGTGTAAGCACCAAAATGACTAGTTGCTCGATATCTATCAACATATAGAGGATTAAACCTATTATTATCTGGTCTATATACCCCAATTTTGCCCTTTTTAGAAGATTTGGTTTAGTTTGGTACTAGTTCTCTAGTTCCAAGCACTTGGAACTAGAGAAGCAGTTTTCGCTCTCCAGGTGCTTATACAGCGGTGTAGAGACGTTGATAAGGGCGTGTATTGGCGCTTTGTGGATTTTAGAAAAGCATTTGACAATGTCAATCATGAACAATTAATGGATATTCTGCGAAAGACAGGTATTGACGACAAGTACATTCGAATTGTGGCAAACCTATACTGGGGTCAAACAGCAAGAGCAAAAATTTGCAACCAACTCACTGGAAGAGTGCAGATCAAAAGAGGTGTCCGTCAGTATAAATAAACGGCGAGTTAACGAACAATATAAGATATGCCGATGACACGGTGATCCTTGCTAGTACCATAGACGAATTACAACAGGTAATGGAAAGAGTTTATTCAGTTAGTGAGGAATACAGCCTGAGCCTCAACTTCAAGAAGACGAAGTGGATGCTAATAAGCAAAAAGCAACAACCTGCTCGACAATTACGGATAAGTAACATACTAATTGACAATGTAGAATCTTATGTGTACCTTGGCACCAACGTAAATGCAAAATGGGAACAAGCCACAGAAATTAAGTCGAGAATAGAACGAACTAGAGCAGAATTTAACAATATGAAAAAGCTCCTCATAAGCTAGGATTTGTCTCTTCCCCTAAAACTACGTCTAGTTAAATGCTATATTTTTCCGATCTTACTATATGGTATGGAGTTATGGACGCTGACAGAGACGTTCACGAGAACACTAGAAGCATTCGAAATGTGGGTGTACCGACGTATTTTTCAAATATCCTGGACCGAACATGTCACCAACATAGAGGTACTCCAAACAATCGGAAAGGAGAAAGAAATCGTGATCACAATCAAACAAAGAAAGCTTGAATATCTAGGCCACATATTGAGACACGATAAGTACCGTCTACTGCAATTGATTGTCCAGGGGAGAGTAGACAGTAAGCGAGGGCCAGGTAGGAGAAGACACTCGTGGCTCCAAAATCTGCGAAAGTGGTTCGGGCTCACATCGGTCGAATTATTCAGAAGCGCCGCAAACTAGATCAGAATTGCCATGTTGATAGCCAACGTTCGCAACGGACAGGGCACTTAAAGAAGAAGAAGAAGAAGATTGAAAAAATTTTCTCATCTGTAAATATTACCCTGTCCCAAAAATCTTGATTTTGTAGCTGATCATTTAAAGCAAATATAAGTCTTGATTGTTTGTTGTGGTGTAAGAGCTTGCTTTTTTGCTGCAGTTCGGTACCTATGACGCGATGCTTTAATTCTGCGCCGAGTTGTCTTTCTTCCCGGAAACTGTGACACAATAATTCTTGCAATTTTCGTATCTTCAAAAAGATTCTCTTCTAATCTCTTCAAAAGCGTACGATCCTTGCAAACATTGCTTTCTTTTGAGAGTTTCTTGTTCTCTCCATCTTTTATTATAATTAAAAAACTATTGTTCTGCTTACGTTAAAATGGTTCGCTACGGCAGATAGTGACGAACCATCTTCTAATTTCATTATAATTCTTGCTTTTAGTTCTTTGCTAGCATGTGGAGCCATTTTTGATGTTGAACAGAATAAGTTATCTGACAAATTTTAAGATTTGACAGTGATAGTGACAGTATGTAAATAATAAGTATTTATCCTTAAAAATACACTGCTCAATTTTTTACAAAATACGCTTTAAGAGTCGTATCAGTATTTTTAGGAACCAGCTGTACATGTACTTGGTTCCCATGGTAAGATGGTTGGTCACTATCTGCCGTAGCGAACCGTTTTAACGTAAGCAAAACAACAGTTTTTAATATTAATAAAAGATGGGGAGAACAAGAAACTCTCGAAAGAAAGCAAGGATCTGGAAGACCAAAAATATCTACCGCTCATGAAGATCGTACGCTTGTGGGGAGATTAGAAGAAAATCCTTTTGAAGTTACAAAAACTACAAGAATTATGTCACAGTTTCCAGGAAGAACGACAACAACTTGGCGCAGAATTAAAGCATCGTGTCTTAGGTTCCGAACTGCAGCAAGCTCTTACTACCCTAAACAAGCTCTTACACCACAACAGAAGCAATCAAAACTTATATTTGCTTTAAACCATCAGCTACAAAATTAAGATTTTTGGAGCAATGTAATATTTACAGATGAGAAAATTTTTCAATCTTCTAAAAAGAGCAAAATTAGGGTGTACAGGCCAGATAATAATATGGGGGTTCAGTTCTATCTGAAGTTTGTTATTTAAAAAACATAAATGATGTGTCCTCCATATGTTACTGACTTACTAATAGTGGTATTTTCCTTTTATGAACTTCCTTTTTTAATATGGGTAAAAAGATCTTACTGCATTATGCCGAGGAATTTGCGACACAATTGGACTCATTTAGCATAATTAGAGCCGCTTCTTTGATTTTCCTCTTTTTACCATCTGTTTCTTTTAGGACTATACTTGAATCATTAAATTGAACCCTATGTTCATTTTCCCATGCTTGTTTACATATTTGAGATGTATCAAATTCTCTATTATTAATATAAGAATGATGTTCACATATTAAAACATTTAATGGCCATGATGTTTCACCTAAATAAAACTGAGTTCTAAATTCAAATAAATCATAATCACTGCCTCTACTAGAGTTTGTCTATTATCAATTTAATCTTTGAAACTTGCCAATCTTGCCGCATTTAGCACTATATGAAACCTTATGATTAGACTTGGGCAAATATGCAAAAAAAGTGAACAATATGTGCATTAATATGCATTTCTTTTAGAAAATATGCATTAAATATGCAATATATACAATATATGCATTTTGCATATTTGTCTAAGCCTACTTATGATTAATTAAAATATTAACGCACTCGAATAAAAATGCCTTAAATGAAAATGTTAAATATTTCTAATTTAATATTTTACAGGTAAATTTCACACCAAAGAAGAATGTGAAATTTTTGCATCAAAACAAATTAACGGGCGATGTATTGCAGACAATTGTCAAATTATCTTTCCTCTAAGATGCCTACTACTTAAAGCCACTAATATTGACTCCTGGACAGATTTTATGAAGTTAGAGTGCCATTTAGAAGCTAGGAGAGACAAGCCTATTTGGAGAAAACACAAGACAGATGTAGAAGAAATACTAAGGTATAAACAAGTTATTTCAAATATAATGAACTATTCTCAAAAATACTGATTTGTATAGTCGGCATGCACTTCGGTTAGAATGTACAAAAAGTTGTCTATTTTCAGTTAAGGCAGTAAGTAAAACATAACTCTAACAGCAGCTGAGAAATTCTCAAATGAAATGCATGATCCATTCGATTGCATTTCTTTTAAGAATGCGCCTAGTATTTCTAAGAATTCATGCAAACCCCGATTGGGTCCTAATAAATACGAAAATATCTTCGAATATTTGCTTGAGCAAACACATCTTCTTCTTTTTCTTCTTCCTCTTTATAAGCAATTCTGCTTGTTCATTGGCGGATTAATACCTCTATGGAAGTTTGTCTATCCATCTTTTGCGCCATCATCCGATACTTCATCTGCCGATTGGTGCCTTATCTCTTGCTATTTTGACGACACGGGTCTCCTCCATTGTGCATATGTGGTTATTCCATTCTTTTTTTCTATTTTGTGTCTATTCATTTATACACTGTACGTTACATTTTCTTCTAATGTCTTCACTTCTCTTCCGATATTTCGGCGTATTTCCTGTAATTCTTCTCAGTACTCTCATCTCTGCAGTTTCCAGTAGCCTTTGCGTTGGCTGTGTTATCTGAATGTGATGCATGTTATATTGTTCAGACTGGCCGTTCCCTTAAAGGACGCCTTACTTCACATCGTAGTGACATTAAACTTTCTAAACATACTCGTGTCCTTGCACAACATGCAATTAACACCAAAAATACTGTGAATTTTAATGATGTTAGAATTCTCTGTAGAGAACGTAACCTTAATAAGAGACAGTTTATGGAGATGTGTCATATTTTAAAACAAGCTAATGCATTAAATAAGAGAACTGATATCAGTAACTTAAGCCAAATTTACCATGCACTAATACTACAAAATTGATTCTTCCGTATTCTACTTTTAATTATTGGTTTCTTCTTCAATTTCTTTTATTATATCATAACATTTATGTTAGATAACAACGTGCCGTTGTTAATATAACATTTCAAAATTGAAAATTACATTTTTTAATAGATTTTATAATTAATCAATGTCAAAAGTTAAATTAAAAAAAAATTAATATAAAATTACTTAAATTGGGAATCTTCCGGCGTTCCGTGTTTCTGTGTTTTTGCTGATGCATTTATTAAATTAATTTTTGATGTTTCTTCACATTAATACCATAATTAATGCTACAGATCTTTTAAAGGTAAGATCATTTACTTAATTGTTTCTCATATTAGATGTATCGCTAATAACACTCTTTTAGATGAACTGATGATGCTCATTGAACAGTGGGCGAAACATCTTCATTAAATAGATAAAGTATAGTTCGTCCCAAACCCTTCTTTCAGTGCGTCATAGTTGATCGAATTCTCTCTAATACATTAAGCTAGAAGTGACAGAAAAAAACGTGAGTCTGTGATTATTATACATAGAACTTAGAAAATTATTTATCGTAAAGCTAATTCTACTTACAAATGTATAATTGGTTGGAGTTTAGAATACGCTAAATAGATATCCAATCAATGATGCGCATAAATATAATTTGACGCAGATTGTCTCGATCGTGACAGTACTTTCACAATGTCAACTGATAAAATGATAATTGTCATTCCAGGTTAGTATTATCAGACATTTTACAGTGAAAATTTAATTTTATATTTATTGTCATAAACATATTTTAAATATGCTGAGATATATCGAGAAAGAACAAAGACTAATATTAAAATTATTAAATTATTTTCAATTAGAAAAAGAGAAAAATAGAGATTACGATCCTGCAACTGTCAAATTTATCTAAAATGTCATTTAATAATTCTCGACATTTTTAAAATCCTATATGACGTCAAAATTAGTGACTCACTGAAAGAAGGGTTTGGGACAGACTGTAGCACAACTCTTGTCTTTTTTATCTCCAAATTGACCGAAAACATCCCATTCACTTACGAGTGCACTTTTTTTTATATTAAATTAAACGGTCATATTTCTTAAAGACATATATATATATATATATATATATATATATATATATATATATATATATATATTTATATTTGTATGTATATGATATCTATAATTGCGTGACCATAAAAACATCGACCACGCATGCCTACATTCCTTGAAGTAGTATAATATTGTTCTATTTGTGTTTTCAGAGAAATGAATGTCATATCTGAAGAAGATATCAATACTGAGTTAACTCAAAAGATTTGTGGAATTTTGGATGTTAACACCTTTGAAGTAAGACCACCAAATAGTAGTATATCAACAATAAATCCTGAAAGACAGTGTTTAAGAGGTAAAATAGCTTTAATTGTTTAACAGATAGTTTATCATATTGGAATATTTTATGCTACAAAGATCCTTTTCCGGGGAGAATATTTCCTTATATTTATCCATTTTGTCGCCTTTTACCGAATAAAAGGCGCTTTTATGTTTCCATTTTACGATCATTACATTAATTATTATATCGCATTGGTTTTCATGTCCTATAAATTAAGTAATCATCGATTAGACTTATAGATCTAATTATAATTTTATTCCAGGTCTGTACATTAAAGCAGCATTAATGACACATGATTGTACTGCGAATACATTACTATCCGTCGATGATGACTTTACTATGACTGTGAAAGCTAGTGTTGACATTCCAAAAGATGGCCTTATATATTTTAATTATGCCAATGTACTGCAAGTATGATTTTTTGATAATAAATTAGGCTTAGTTTGTTTAATAACATATTGACAATACCCTTTAAACATCGCCATAACTCTTTAAGAACTAGAATTTGCTATATCTGATTAAAAAACACCTAGGCTGGAGCAGTTGGCATACCACCAATGTTTATAAAAAACTTACCATTTACAGCTAAACTAGTTTTGCTAGATTTATTTAATATTTTAATATGAGGTTGAATGCGAATGAGTCGAATAAATAAACTTTGAAAAATAAAGGCAGGTATTGAAAAATAAAGGCAGTTTTATTAATTAAATCTTGCCTAAGAACTTTCGCTCACTAGAGCATCCTCAGGGACATTTCGTCAGTTTCGGGCTATCCAACACTCCCAGAATGTCATAGACATGAAATTTATTGTTTAGTGTAGTGTTATGTTCAACTTTATTGTTAATTTTGTTTATGACATTCTGGGATTGTTGGATAGCCCGAAACTAACGAAATGCCCCTGAGGATGCTCTAGTGAGCGAAAGTACTTGGGCAAGATTTAATTAATAAAACTGTCCTCGATATCTGCCTTTATTTTTCAAAGTTTATTTAATATTTGTTTTCTAAAACATAAATTGCCTGATCTTTGGTCCCAGGCAGTAATAACTCTCATTAAGACAAATAAACCTAAAGATAAGCCCACTTCTTACCGTTCCATCTCGCTTATCTGTAGTATGTGTTTGTAGTATGTTAGATAATGATGTTACTTTACAAACCTCAATTAATAAAGCTTCTGCAAACAATCAAAAACTTATTGCAATATTTTTTGATATAAGCCAAGCTTTTGAGAGAACTTGGAGACACTGCATTTTGAAAAATCTAAGCGATTACGGGATTCGAGGTAACATACTAGCATTTGTAAACAATTTTTTAAATAATCGATCAATAGAAATTGGGATAAATAGCCTTAAAAGCTCAACAAGAACATTCTAGATAATGGAATTTCTCAAGGTTCCATAATAAGTCCAACAATATTCTAAATTGCTATCAATAGCGTTATTCATGAAATTAGAGCATATATTAAAGCCAGTATTTATGCATATGACATCGAAGTTTATACTAAATCAAACAATATAGAATCGGCAACTAAAATTTTACAAAATATTTTAACTCGACCTGAAAATTTGACGTTAAAAACTGGGTATAACTTGCAGAACTCTACAGAAAAAACACAATACATAATTTTTAATAAAAACAAATCTCGGTATTCAACTTACCTAACTTTAAATAATTTATCCTTAAAACAATCAAAAGAAGTTAATTTTCTACGTTTAACTTTTACCAGAACTTGTAAATTGTAACTTGCATGTCAACAAACTACAACATTCCTGTCAATCTAGGTTAAAGATACTCAAAATTCTGGCTAATAAAGTTTGGGGCGCAGATACTAAAATATTAATAAATTTATAAAAATCACTCATTAGGAGTAAACTAGATTACGGTTGCATTTGTTATAACGCCGCAAGCAAAACTACCTTAAAAAAGCTTAACATTATTCAATCTACAACTTTGCTCTAGCTAAAGAGCCACCTCTAAACATAAGACGACAACAATTATCACTAATCTATATTGCCAAAATTTCAATTAAAAACAACATCCTCTTTTCTCTCAAAATTTCCCCTGGCATCCTCTTTTTTCTAAAGAGAACAAACTGTAAGTATACCTCTAATAGAAAGAATAAAAGTCACACATTTTATTTAACATGGATCAACTTAGTCTATTGCTATATACAAATGCAATCTCTCCTCCATGGACAACCCGCCTACTGACCATTGACCTAACACTAAGAAAGTACCGCAAATCAAATAGATTTTTAACTTTTCGATAATTAAACATCTTTCTGCAGAAATCATATCCCATTACCCCAACTACTTACAAATCTTTACCGACGCCTCTAAAACCCCAGATAGACATGCTGCTGCTTACTATTCTGATGAAGAAAACTCCTACAGCATATACTTACCTACAATAGTATACTCACAGGCTAGACCACAGCTGTATTAAAAACCTTAACTTTTTTCAAAACGAGTAATACGATGAAGTGCGTCATCATTGCAGATTCACTTAATGCGTTATTGAAATTAAAGCAAATTTATACAATAAATACCATTATATAAGTAACAGAAAATAAATTAAAAATACTTCATTCCATGGGAAACGACACAGCTTTCATTTGAGTACCATCGCACACTGGAATCTGGCTAAATGAAAAAGCAGATCAACTAGCAACTACAAGCCGCATAAACTTCAGCAACAAAATAATAGCACTAAAAATGTGAGTGGCACAAAGGCTCATGGAAAGATCGATTCTTGGCGAGACAAAAAAAGACAAAATAAGGAATCACGACCTAAGGAAAAGAACATGTATCACTGATGTCGTCGAACGTATAGCCAAGCTGAAATGGAATTGGGCAGGACACATAGCGAGACTAAAAGACTTAAGATGAACCAGAAAACTAATTGACTGGCGCCCAAGAGAAGACAAACGCAGCAGAGGACGACCACCAAAACGCTGGATGGACGACATTAAACAAATATCCAAGAAATGGCAACAAGAAGCGCAGAACCGTAAAGAGCGGCGAAAAATGGGAGAGACCTATGTCCAGCAGTGGACAGAAGAGCTTGCATGATGATGATCACTTGTACAGCGAAAATTAGCCTCAGAATCTAGGGCAGACTGGAAGAGGAGCAGAATCCTAGCACAAGGACTACACTAGTGTAGACGACTACTTGTAAAAGTCCGTGAAGGACTGACTAATCTGATAATAAAATAAAAATAAAAACGTTTATTGCTTTAATAAAATTTACAATTCACACTTAAGATATTTCAAATCTAAGATATTTTAACCTTCTTTATTCTAATGTTTCTCTTCTGCATCATCTGGTATTTAGAAGTGTTCTTGTGGCTTTGTGGAAGAAGTATCTAGTCCTTTTCTTAGTCACCTTCCTCGGTGGTGTGTACTGGAGCCGTTCTCTGATGATTGCATTTTTCCTTTTGTTTTTCCATGTTGATCTGTCGATTATTCTGTAACACGATGTTTCTATTCTCTCTAGTTTCTTCCAGTTAGTCTCTGCTGTGGAACTCCATAGTGGGATTGCATATAGTATCATCGATCTATCGTAGTAAAGTTGGATTTGCTTGTCCTTTGATAGTGGGCTGGACCTGAAAATGTAAGGTTAAATTAGTCTTTTTGTGTCATTAGCTTTTACCTTAATTTGTTGTGTATGTAAAGCTTCTGATTGGATGATGTTTCCTCTCGAAAGTTTGACTACTGATGGATTATGCTGCTGTATGAAGATGATGAACTAAGTCTTTTCTGAGTTGATCTTGATTTTTCATTTAACCGTGTCTGCAATTATTCTTTCCAAGTGATTTTTTAGTATCTGGACAATTGTTCTGTCATCTTTTCTGATCTGACTGACCTGACCTGAACATGACTCATATTTATGCACAAGTGTTAGGCTCGTGAATAACGATATTTGGGATTTCCATGTCAATTGACCAATGGAAAGGATTTCGAGGTGAGGCGAAGCTCATCAGCGCAAGAGCGTATGATAACAATATCTCTGCAGGAACATGTTAAGGACTGGATTGAACTGATGATTTCACTTGAAAATCCCTCCTATGTATACACAAGAGTTGATCTCTGTAGTAGCATTTGTATTTTTTGATTGTGATTTATACTGTGTCAATTGTTGTTGAGAACCACTGTATTTCAGAGGATGATGCTTCTCTTAGAGTTACTTAATAGGGCAGCCTTAAAATACTACTGCTAATACCACTCAGCGAAATATTTATTTACAATAAAGTGAATATATTAAAAATTTTGTAATTAAAATCTCTGTCGAAAATATTAAAATAAAAAGCAAAATAAGATAGTAATTATTTAATTAGATTAGTAATTTATTTTGCTAGGCACTAATAATATCTTTTTTTAAACCAATAAATAACCTATTAATCCATGTAACTGATCTTACAGGGTAGTCTAGATAGAAGAGAACATCTTAGAGAAGGCAAATATTTTGAATGCTCCTGCAAAAGATGTTTGGATCCTACAGAACTGGACACTAATATTAGCTCTATAAAATGCCATCTATGTCCAGAGGGTTTTGTCAAAGCTGTTAAGCCAAGTGATCCTAAATCAGAGTGGAAATGTTCTGGATGCGGAAAAATTTTTCTCCATTCCTTAGTAAATATCATAGTTGATGAGGGGAAAAGATTAATTCAAAACTTAGGTGAGTTTATTTTGACGACGGTTTTCGATCTAACAACTCAAGTTATTAAGTTTTTTTGTAATCTGTGGGTGAGATATGCTCATTTCAATAAATTTTTTAGACTAGGGGAGTAATGATGGTCCCAAGATATAATGTTCCGTCACTTAATTGATCCAAAAACGTTTCTAGTGATGATTTGTATTATATAAAATAATAATTGATAATCACTACGAGATAGGCAATTCATATTACTTAAGAAATAGTTCATTTAAGTTCTTAAAGTTGGTAAGACCTGAATAATATAGTCTGCGCCGTCACGATTTGATATATGACATACGGCTGTTTCAGACTTTTTTTGAAGGGAGTTCTAGCCCGCCATCCACCACATAACTTAAACCAAAGAATATAGACGCTTATAGCGTCTATATTCTTTGCTTAAACCTTGAAAATCGCCCTCTCAGAAGTCACTCCTATTGGGGAATATATTTAACCCTGTTCTGCATGAATTATTGCAAACATGAAATAAAAAATATTTTTATGTATTGCAATTTTTATTAAGACATATAAAAGGCATTAGTACATTTAAAATAACTGTTTAGTCCTATATATAGAATTTTTTTTGTAAACCCACATATATAGTTTCATATGCAATAACTACAAACTGGAAGATTTTTTGAAAATCGATATGTGGTTTCGCATGTATTAGACGAACATATTTTAATAAAATGTTGACATACAAAAATACATTCGTTATGAAATTGTGGTAGACAATTCCTTTTTTCATTATAGCATAAAAATACTTTACACTTTATACATTTGGTGTAAGTTTTTTTGTACATATTTTACACTATTAGCGATATTTTTGCCATTCTGGCATGTGTTCAATGTTGTCCGTACGCACAGAATTTAACGGTATCTCTTGATGTCTTGCAGAAGTTTTTCTTGTTCTTTTTGTTGGTGTTGGGGTTGTTCCATTGGTTAACACAGGGGGAGTTCCTTGACGACTATGCCACAAAATTACATTATAGTACATGTGGCTGTAAGCAAGGCTATAATAAACGTTCATTAATGCCGAGATGGGTAGTGTGTTTTTAATTCTAGATATAGCATAAAAAGCTTTATTCAATTTCATGTTCACTGAATTCACTTGCTCTGACCATTTGAGATTACAATCAATGAACACACCCAAAAACTTTGTAGAGTGAGTGGAAGATAACATATTGTTACTATCATGGATGGTTAAGATATAGTCATAGGTAGATGAGTTGTATGAATGAAAATAAATAATTTCTGTCTTGTCAATGTTTAATATTAGTCTGTTGGTACTACACCAGCGTATAAAGCAGTCAACAACAGTCTTCATTGTCATTTAATCAACATAGATCCAACATATGAAAAAAAATTCGTTTATACCATATCTTGGATGGATTCTGTAAAGCCAAAGCATCGAGTCTAATAAGTCCATTCCTCCCCTCAGCTGATAATAAACTTCAACAGCTTGAGGGCATGGAATCTGTACGTTTTTTCTTTTCAGAAGTACCTACGTTTTATGGTTCTAGGTTCACTACCAATGTAAGTTGATAACATATTTACTGACTTATTATCGAACCAAGTTATTGGACTTATGTTTACGTCTTCAACAAGGGCAACTTTTCCTACAATGAAACCACGTTATTTTTTCTTTAGTTCTTTTACGGATGGGATTCCTAAATTTGGAACACGGTTAAATCGAACTTTATCTAAAGGCAAGAATCCATTTTTTGTAAGATAAATCTGTAATTTTGGACTATTAAATCAGTTATCGAAAAATATTTTATGGGTAACGTTCTTCGGCACTGTCTCTGTAAGTTTAGTGACAACTTTTCAACTGACTCCTAAATCAGGCGCTCCATTTAGAAAAGTATTGCTTTGTTCACCAGCAAAAATATCAAAGTCATAACTAAAACCTGATACACCACTAAGTTGATTTTTGTATTCCCACTTGTGAGGTTTCGTCTTCACTTAGTTCTTCATCACCAGGAATACAGTTAACGTATTTATATGAGCCATAAAACTTCCCAGGATCTATTCTGAAAATAAAAACTAAATGATAATTTTTCTAAAAACGATATAACTAAAATAAGTTTCATTCGAAACCATTTATCTATTTTACGGAT